>NW_027502934.1:0-52239 GCF_021521415.1 Bidens hawaiensis
TCAAGCAGCTATCGTTCAGGCTGTAGTTGCTGCTGTGAAGAACCTGAATCCCGAAGGATCTGCTGGAAGCCGTGAGCGAACTGCTGAAGGGGCCGGTGGTGATGGTAGAAAGGATGGGGAAGGTGAAAGAGGGGCCTCGAGTGGGGATAAGTCTGTGAAAGTCGATGATAGGAGAGGAGGACAAGGTGGGTGCAGCTATAAGTCCTTCAAAGGTTGTGACCCGCCCAAGCTGACTGGTTTAGGAGACGCAATCGCTACTCTCCAGTGGATAACCGCTATGGACAAGGTTATCCGCATTAGCGAATGCCGTCCCGACCAAGCTGTGGGTTATGCTACTCAGTCATTCGTAGATGAGGCTATGTATTGGTGGGAAAGTGTGGAGCAGAGAAAGACTAAGGATGAGATCAGAGCGATGAAGTGGGAAGATTTGAAAGAGTTGGTAATGAAGAAGTTCTGTGCAGATGCCGAGGTTGAAAGAACGGAGATGAAGTTCCAGAATTTAAAAGCCGGTATGATGACGCATCGTGAGTATACCACGGAGTTCAACCGACTATCTAGGTTGGTGCCTGACATGGTTGACACTGAGGTCAAGAGAATCAAATGTTATGTGAGGGGGTTGCCACAAAAGGTCCGCATGTTAGTCAGGGCGATTCAACCTGCTACTTTTGATTCGGCTATTGGACTCGCGGAAATGGTCTATGCTGATGTGGCCGCGGATGATAGGGTGGAAAGGGACGAAGAGAAAGAGAAGAAAGGGGTCACTCCTGCTAAACGACCCGGTACTCAGTTATGGAACTCCAAGGATAAGAAACAGAAAGTGTGGGAGAAGAGATCGTGTAAGACCTGCGGAAAGAGGCATGGTGGTGAGTGCAAGTGGGGTAAAAGTTCTAATGTTTGTCTCAAATGTGGAAAGGCTCATGGTGGAGAATGCAGAATGGGGTCGAATGCCTGTTATAAGTGCGGGAAGGTAGGGCATTATGCCAATGAGTGCAGTGCGAAGCCAGCATGTTACAAATGTGGCAAGACAGGCCATATGTCAAGGGAGTGCACTGAAGGTGTAGCTGGAGGTAGTGGAAAGAAGGATGCCGATCAAGCTAGGCCCAGAACTAGAGCCTACATGCTGACCCAGGAACAAGCCAGGCAGATTCCGGATGTCGTCACAGGTACGTTTCTAGTGAACGATGTTTCCGCTTCTGTATTATTTGATTCTGGTGCGAATAGAAGTTTTGTAGCTACGACGTTTAGTAAACTAGCTAAAATGAAAGGCTGCCGAGCATCTGAGAGAGGTATTGGAAGTTCTGAAGAAAGAAAGGTTGTACGCCAAGTTTTCGAAGTGCGCGTTCTGGTTAAGAGAAGTACAATTTTTAGGTCATGTGGTTAATCCGGAGGGGATTACCGTGGACCCAGCTAAGATTGAAGCGATAACGAATTGGAAGACTCCGCAGAATCCGACTGATATACGAAGCTTCCTAGGGTTAGCTGGCTACTATAGGAGATTCATCGAAGGTTTCTCCAAGATAGCCGCACCGCTGACCGGTATGACCCGAAAGACGATAGTATTCAATTGGGGAAAGTTTCAGGAGGAAGCCTTTGAAGAATTGAAGAAGAGACTCACGCAAGCTCCAATCCTTACTTTACCCGATGGTGATGAGGATTTTGTTGTTTGTGCTGATGCCTCGCATCAAGGGTTAGGTTGCGTGTTGATGCAACGAGGGAAGGTGATAGCCTACGCGTCTAGACAGTTGAAGGTCCATGAGAGTACTTATCCGACGCATGATTTGGAGTTAGCAGCTGTAGTGCATGCTCTTAAGATATGGAGGCATTATCTGTACGGCACTAAGTGTACTATCTATACCGATCATAAGAGTTTAAAGTACTTCTTCGAGCAGAAAGAACTGAACATGAGACAGAGAAGATGGTTAGAATTGATAAAGGATTACGACTGTGAGATTAAGTATTACCCCGGTAAGGCTAACGTGGTCGCTGATGCGTTAAGTCGTAAGAATGAGGAAGTCCTTGTAACCGTGAAGTCATATAAGTTGATCATGAACTCAAGTCTTTTTGAAGAAATCATCAAAGTGCAGTCAGAAGTTGTCGTGTATTTATATACCTAGCTTACGGCTTGGTTAGGTTAATAGTGAAGTTGTTTGTTTCAGTTGTTCGAGTTCATTTGTAACGTGAGGACGAGAGTCTGTAACAGTGATATTACATCACGTGTTTGAGTTATAATATATAACGTGTGTTCGTTTCGTGTGTTCGTGTGATTCGTGTTCTATACTCGTAACGATCTACGCAGGGATTCCGCACCTGAGTTGATCGAGATATCTCGTGCGATCCGTCCAGGGAACCTACAATTGGTATCAGAGCTTTTGCTCGATTGTGTGGTTCGAGAAATTCACGCGGGTGTAGAAATCGTCTCGTTTCGACTATTCACGGGACGTGTTTTCTGTGTTTTTGAGTCAATCTTACCTCCTACCATCGTAATCAAGCCTTTGCACCGTCAAAAACCTCGTAAAATCCAGATTTCAGATATGCAAAAACGTCCGTGTTCATCAGGCGAAGTTGCCGTCAGGATTCGTAGGGTTTCGGCGAAGATATATGGTTAAGCGAAGTTATCCACAACTTCGCCTACCTTCTCAAGTTCGCCTAACTCAGCGAAGTTCTCTCCAACTCCGCCTACCTCCTAAGTTCGCTTACCTTAAGCGAAGTTAATCATCTGCGAAGTTCTTCAGCGAAGTTAATCAGCGGCGAAGTTAAGGCTTAAGCGAAGTTATTCGTAACTTCGCCTACAGTACTTTTTCAGAAAATTTTTTGATTTTTTTCGGGTTTCTTACTTTTCGGGAAAGATGTCGTCGATTAACATCTCTGAGTTAGTGAAGATGGAAGTTGAAGCAGGGTCAGCTACTAAGGCCCCAAGATTGCTGAAGGGAACCGATTTCGTTGCATGGAAGGATCGGTTCATACAATATGTCAAGTACCAGGATGCGAAGATGTGGGTATGCATCCAGGATGGTTATATTCCACCAGTTATGGAGTATGAAGGTCGTGATCAAATAAAAAAGTATAGCAAAATGGAAGAAGAAGAGAAAAAGATGTATGAGGCCGAGAGCAAGGCTCATGCTGCTATTACTATGGCTCTTCCACAAGAGATCCTTCATACGTTTAGAAAGTACACGTCAGCAAGAGAGCTTTGGGAAGCTCTTGAGAACAGATTTGAAGGGAATGTAGGAATCCGTGCTTCAAAGATAAAATTGCTCAAAACCTAGTTCTCAGTCTTCAAGTATTTGAAGAATGAATCTTTAGATGATATTATCACTCGATATTACCATCTGATGACTGAATTGAGAAACTATTCAATTTCCTACCGAGAAGAAGAAATAGTTGAGAAGCTTCTAGATGCTCTCCCACCAAAATGGGAGATGTACACTGTGCTGATGAGGGAAGACAAAGACTTTCCCACATATGATCTAGAAACGGCAGTTAACAAGCTCCGAACCTTTGAGCTTAATATGGTCAGAAAGGAGACACCTATGGATCAGGTTCAAGATCCAGGTATGTATGGAGCTAAAGTCAACACTAGCTCAGGATCGAAGACTGAATCTGCTGCCTACTACTCGAAGGGAGAGTCGGGCGCAAACTCATCACATGAGGGTCATGTGTCAGTCAACACAAATGGTGATGTTTGCTATGTAGCAGGTGGATCGAGTGGTTCTCAACCCCAGGTAAGCAAGAGTAGTTACTCTCCAAGTATTCCCAGCAACAACTACTCCAAGATGCCTATGAGTGTCAAGTCTGCTGAAGAGCAATTTGGTCTCTATGCTTCTTTTATTGCTTCCAATGAGAACTACATTCAAGGGAAGATTGTTGATCCAGCTGTGTTGGATGAAGACTATGACCAGATTGATGCTGATGATCTGGAGGAAATGGATTTGCAATGGCAGATGGCTATGATCGTAAGTAGAGTGAAGCGGTTTATGAGAAAGACCGGAAGAAAGTTTGTCGGTGGAAAGCCAGGGTTTGACAAGACGAAGGTGAGATGCTACAACTGTCAGCAAAACGGCCACTTTGCAAAGGAATGCAGGAATGAGCGTGTGGAACGAAGTCAGGGCAGGTCTACACAGCAAAGTGGGGGTTCTAAAGATTATAGTGCAATGATTTCCAGAGGAGATGGTGAATACAACTGGAACTTGCATTCTGAAGAAACTTTCGAACAGGCCAATTTGGCGAAGGTTGAAACTGAAGGAAATGAGAAGGTTACCGGAGAAGAAAAAGCTTTCATGGCAGATGTTAAAGACCAGCTCTCTGAGGTATGTTCTAAACCTACATGTTCTAAATGTGAAAACTTGTCTGAGCAATTAGCAACTATAACCGATCAGTATGTTAGGTTGGATGTTGAATTTAAAACCCTAAAAGAAGATCATCATTTTACAAAAGCAAGAGAAAATAGCTATAAAGTCAAAATAAAAGCCTGTGAAAAAGATGTTAAAAGTCTAAAAACAAAACTTGCTGAAAAAATTGAAGTGATTGATATAAGCTATGAAGTTTTGGAAGAAAAAACCAAACTAATTGCTGATAGAGAAAAACAGATTGCTGATCACCAGGTAAATGTGGTGAAACTGAATAGAAAACTAGAGCAGTTCGGAAATTCCTCTGCTATTCTTGATCACCTTGTTAGTGATCAAGGTTCCTCTGCTAAGAGAGGAGGAATCGGTTATCATGAGGTTCCACCACCATATAATCACAATTACACTTTTAACCATAGTGTTCAGAAATCTGTTGACTTTGAGGTTGCTCAGATAGTACCAGTTAAAGTAACTTGTAAAGAACCAAATGTTAGTGGAGGCGAAACAAGTTCGCCTGTTTCAAGTATTCAAATTTCAGATCCAAGTCCAGTCTCATCGGATTCGGATAAGTCATCCGAGTCTGGTAAGGCAAAAGAGGATGTGGTATTACCCAACGGTGGAGAGAAAGATAAGACGAATAAAAAGAGTACTCCACTAAACCCGTACGTCCCACCATATGTGAGACGAACGGGCGGTAATAAAGCCTCGACATCTAAAACACCGGTTGATAAAAAGGTTGAGCATAGGTGTTGTTTTAGGTGTAATCAATTAGGACATCTTGTTGCAAATTGCCCTCTGAAGCAGCGATTCAGAGGTGTGAGGCCTACTAAAACTGAGAATAAGCCTAATAGTAATTATCATACTGCTAAAAATGAAAACCATTCAAAATTCAAAAATGTGACTAATTCAGGTTTTCATAGAAACAAATCTCAGTTTTACACTGCTAATAACCAAACCACAAGCTATAATTCTTTCAATTCACAAAGGTTTGGAAGGCCTCACAATCAATCTTCAAGGAGATATCCTAATAGGACTTACAAGAATTATCCAGAGACTAACTTTGGAAAGCCAAAGTTTGGGATGTATAGATCCAAGACCAATTGGTCTTGGGTCCCTAAATTCTAATCTTTTGCTTTATTGTGCAGGAACAGTTGAACAGGGCTGCCAACAATCTTTGGGTTGTGGATAGCGGCTGTTCCCGGCACATGACGGGTAACAAATACTTGTTACACGATTTGAAACCTGTTCAAGGAGGGAGAGTGAGCTTTGCCGGTGAAAGTGGAGGCAAGATTACAGGAATGGGAACGGTGTCGAACGGAAAGATGACATTGGAGAAAGTTAACTTTGTGGAAGAATTGAAGCACAATCTGCTGAGTGTGTCGCAGATCTGTGATAAGGAGTACACCGTTCATTTTACAAAGAATGAGGCGATTGTGTTGCAACCTGGTTTTCAGATACCAGAGGAGTGGATTGTGATGAAGGCTCCACGTGAAAGAAATACGTATATTATGGATATGAGGTCGACTGAAATGGCCACGGAAGAATCATGCCTTATGATCAAAGCGAGCGAATCGGAGTCCGAATTGTGGCATAGGAGAATGGGGCACATTCATCTTCGGAAGATGAACCAAATTGTCAAGAATGGACTTGTGCTGGGCGTTCCCTTGAAGAGTTTCAATTTTGAAGATAAATGTATAGCGTGCAAGAAGGGAAAGCAGCACAAGAAATCCCATCTCACCAAGAAAGTCAATTCAATTGCCAATACCCTAGAATTGCTTCACATGGATCTCTTCGGTCCTGTGAATGCAAAAAGTCTATGAGGTACTTCTTACTGCTTGGTGATCACTGATGATTACTCACGATATTCGTGGGTATATTTCCTGAAATCAAAAGATGAAACGGCTCAGATGGTGAAGAATTTGATTACCAAAGTTGAGAACGTTATGGATAAAAGGGTTAAGTTCATCAGGAGAGACAATGGAACGGAGTTCAAGAATTTTGAGATGGGAGTATCTTCTGCCTTCAGAAAGGGATCGAACACCAATACAGCGCTCCGTATACACCGCAATAGAATGGAGTGGCTGAAAGGAAGAATAGAACATTAATTGAAGGAGCCAGAACTATGCTGGCTGATTCAAAGCTTCCTGTGGTGTTCTGGGTTGAAGCTGTTGCTACAGCCTGCTATATCCTCAATAGAGTCTTGACGGTTAAACGACTTAATAAAATGTGTTATGAGCTTATGCATGGGAGGAAGCCCAACTTGAGTGGTCTTGAACCATTCGGGTCCCCTTGTTCGATTTTAAAGACAAATTCTAAATTTGGTGAAGTAGCCGATGAAGGAATCTTAGTCGGTTATGTTGTTGGGACACCCAACAGACGTGTCTTTAATACATCGACCAGCAAGGTTGAGGTGGTGTGTAACACCGATATCACAAGTTACCAACCGCCAAAACCAAGCAACGGACCTGCTGAGTTTTTCGACTATGTTAAACTTTTTAAGTCTTTTAACATACCGTATTTGGATATTGCTGAAGAAGAAGAGAGAGTTGCTACGAAGATGATCCTTGATGAGGAAGAAAACCTATTGCAAAGACAGCTGATCGATAAATGTCAACCTTCCTCATCAAATGCTGTCGATACCCCTGCTGCCTCGACTGAAGAAGAATTTTTCAATCCATTTCACTCTCAGCATGAAACAACCATTGACGAGCTCTCTTCTAACTTGGAAGACAATTTGCATGTCGGTTCTGTTCCGACCACGAGAATCCATAAAGATCACCCTTTGGAGAATGTGATTGGTGATGTGTCCTCCGGTGTACAAACAAGACGTAGTTTGAATGAGCACACCTGTGTTCACACAAGCATCAAGGAGACAGGGATAATCAACGAATACTTGTACACCTGCTTTATCAGCCAGATTGAACCGAAGAATTATCAAATGGCTCTCAAGGACAGCTCGTGGGTCGAAGCTATGCAAGAAGAGTTGGCTCAATTCAAGAAAATGGAAGTTTGGACTTTGGTTGAAAAACCGAAGCATGTGCATGCGATAGGCACAAAATGGGTGTTTAAGTGCAAGAGAGATGAGAAAGGGATTATCATAAGAAACAAGGTGAGGCTAGTCGTTAAAGGTTTTAATCAACAAGAGGGGATTGATTATAATGAAGTGTTCGCTCCTGTCGCAAGGTTGGAAGCCATTAGATTGTTTTTGGCGTTCGCTGCTTATAAGAAGATGAAGGTATTTCAGTTGGATGTGAAGAGTGCGTTTCTGAATGGGAAAGTTGATGAGGTAGTGTATGTTGAGCAACCTCCGGGTTTTCCTGACCCAGACTTTCCTGATCACGTGTACAAGTTAAGCAAGGCATTGTATGGACTACATCAGGCACCTCGTGCCTGGTATTCAACTTTATCAGATTACTTGCTTGAAAATGGGTTTAAAAGAGGGAAGATAGATAGCACGTTGTTCTTCAAGAGAGAAGGAAGCGACTTCTTGCTGGTGCAAGTCTACGTGGATGACATTATCTTTGCTGCATCAAAAGTCTCCATGTGTCAAGATTTTGAGGCCGTCATGAAAAAGAGGTTTGAAATGAGTGCTATGGGTGAACTAACTTTCTTTTTAGGATTGCAGGTTGATCAGAAGAAGGATGGGATGTTCATTCATCAGACCAAGTATGTCCATGATGTGCTCAAACGCTTCAAGATGGAGGACAGCACTCCATTCGACACTCCAATCTGCGTCAATCACAAATTGGGTGTTGAGTCAGACGGTGATGCAGATGTGGACCCAACTCAATATCGGGCTATTATAGGTTCTTTAATGTACTTAACTGCTTCTAGGCCTGATATAATGTTTGCTGTTTGTCTTTGTGCACGCTTTCAGGCAAACCCAAAAGAATCTCATCTGAAGGGTGTGAAGAGGATACTGAGGTATCTCAAGGGCAAACCGAAGCTGGGGTTGTGGTACCCGAGAGGAGGAGACTTGGAGCTAGTCGCTTACACAGATTCTGATTATGGAGGGTGCAATCAGAGTCGGAAGTCAACAACTGGAGGATGTCAGTTTCTTGGTGGCAGATTGGTGTCGTGGCAATGCAAGAAACAGACTTCGGTCGCAATTTCAACCTGTGAAGCAGAATACATGGCAGCATCCAACTGCTGCTCCCAGGTTCTTTGGATTCAACAACAGTTGCGCGACTATGGTCTGAATTTCTTACTTACTTCTATTTGCATTGATAACACAGCTGCTATCTCAGTAACCAACAATCCCGTGAAGCACAGCAAAACTAAACATATTGACATACGTCATCATTTTATACGGGATTGTGCTGAGAAGAAACTGATTGTGCTTGAAAAGGTAGATACGCTTGATAATTTCGCTGATCTTTATACTAAAGCGTTTGACAAAACAAGATTTCAAAACCTTATCGAGCTGAATGGGATGATCAATCCCGAGTAACCATGCTTTTCATGTTATATTTAAAAAAAAAAAAAAAAACGTCACTATCGCTTAAAAATATGTCGGTTGCCTCAGTTTGAAGGACTTGTCTTCGGATATGTTTTGGTCCTCATTTTCTACTTGTAGAATTTGAGGATAGCCATTAACCAAAGGACTGAAAGTGACCGGGGCGGTTTATGATGAGTTTTCATTCTTTCGCTTAAAATTAGTCGATCATGCTTAGTTAGAAGGACACATACTTGTATGTGGTCGGTCCAGCTGATCCATTGGATCTTCAGGATAGCCGTTTACCTGAAGACTTTGTTTTGGTCGGGGCGATTAATGTTGAAATTTTTTTAGGGAATTGAAATTATTTTTCAAGTCTGCTACTTCGTAAGAAATTCGTTTGCTATGTTTAACAGAAAATTGATCCAACCTTGGAAAATGATAAATATACTGATTCTGTGTGCTTAACTAGTGAAGTTATTAGGCTTAAAAGGCTTTAGGACAGTTATTGTATGTCATGGTAGCTTTTTATGGTGCGTAAAAGTAGATGTGATACAAACTAAATCTACTTGATTTTACGTGGAAACTCCTTACGAGTTTTGCATGTCTCCATATATATCTTTCCGAATGATAGGCAGAAAAGCGATTACCCAGTCATACACGAGCCCGTACGTGTTCTGATTCCCGTAAAGATAGTGTGTGAAGAAACTGCAGTGATCAAGATTCGGGACTTGCAGTTGTTTACTACTCTGAAGTCTATGTAAATGTTTATCATAAAAAAAAAATTAAATTAGGAGTTATTGAAACATTCTATAGCTGAAAATGTCAAGACTTCTCAATCATGGAGTAAGAAAGAGAACGGGAATCAGATGAAGAGTACTTACAAACTTAATCAGACACTATGGGTCGAAGTCAATTCGGGGTGACTTGGGAAAGCCAAATTCTTAAAGGGAAGTTTTAAACAGTTAATTGAAAAATGTTCAAATTATAAGGTTTGATTTTGTAAATATAGGCAAGGTGGTTAAACAGGCGAACTTGTGAATAACTTCGCCTAGGCGAAGTTAACCGTAACTTCGCCTATGTAACTCCGCCCCTATATAAAGAATTCTTAAGGTCATTCGTTCTGTATTTTCAATATCAGCGAACTTATACTCTCCGTTTATTCAGCGAACGTATCGATCTTATCTTTCGATCTTCTTTGTTATCTTTCTTCGATTTCAATCAGTATTCAAGGTGTGTTTGGGTTCTTAAATATGATAATCGATGTTCATTGATGTTAATCTGAGGTCGTTTCGACCTGTTTCGTGACCTCGGTCGATCGACCTTTATTACCGATTTTCATAACTTGTTTTTACGTGTTCATAATCATTCTGATCGTCTATATATCCTTAAAATCTTGTGTTTTAGAGTCCTCAATCGTCAATCTAACCAAAACATCAGAATTTCCGGATTTTAATCGACCTTACTGTCGCCGATTCAGATTCAGGCGAACTTAAGGTTTGGGCGATGTTATCTGTAACTTCGCCTGAGGCTTAACTTCGCCTGAGGCGATGTTGTGGTGAGGCGAAGTTATCATTAACTTCGCCTGGACCTTTTTACTTATTAGTTATTAGACGAACTTAAAGATGAAGCGAAGTTGTTCCCAACTTCGCCCCAACTTTAACTTCGCCTATACAGATTTTATCACAGCTTCGCTCATGGTAACAAGCGAACTTGTGTTATGCTTTAACGTTTATCTAACTTGATTCGTTTGTTGCAGATATGGCTGCAGTAGCAGGTGCTGGAGGTGCTGGAGGAGATGACGGAGATAATCAGAGGCAATTCTTCCCGGGTCACAATATGTTTATCACCTTAGACCCGGAAGCGAGTGGTGTGGAGGATTACCGCGAGATAATCACATTCCTCCTTCGCTCGAGGATATTCCACGCAATCACTACGACTCTGCCGATTTCCTTACCCAATATTAAGGATTTCAGGCAGACAGTGGAATACGATTGCCGCGTTGAGCCCCCGGTTATGCGAGCAACCGTCAACAATCATGAAGTTCAGTTCTCGTCTGAACAAATTCGGGTGGCTTTACGTTTTGGAGAGGAGACTAGGGATGACCCTACAGAGTTTGTTGCTCCGTTTCGCGATGGAGTATTTCTACGAATGGGCTATTCTGGTCCATGGGCGATACACAACGGAGGAAGGGTTTCCTACTTGATCAGTGGCGCTTCCTCATGCACGTATTGATTGTCTGCATGTCTGGGAGGAAGGCGGGCATTGATGGTATGGTTGCGACCATGCAGTCAGCAATGACTGCTCTGACTTATAACAAACGTTATAGCTTTAGTCAGATGGTCTTTTACGAGATTGATAGACAGAGAAGAGCGATGGCCCGTGAGAGGTTCATCATGTATCCAAGATTCATTCAGATGATCTTGAATCATGTTGCTCCCACGTTGCCTCAACGACGTCCAATACGATACGTGGAGAGTGTGAGCAAATGTATCTTCGCTCAATGCCGAACGTCCAGTGCGAGGAGCAAGCCTGAATTGCGTCCAAGACATACTCCACTCTTTGGGTACTTAATAAACCCGGGGTATGTGCCAGCTCGTGGGGATGAGTTCAGAGACCCGGCACCACAACAGGCAGGAGCATCTCATGCTATACCTGCTGCTCCTGTTGTGTCACCGGAGGAGGAAGTGGACCTTGATGCAGAATTCAGAGGTCAAGGATTCTTCGATATGGATCGGGTGGATCCAGAGGAGAACGTTCAGATCCCAGTTGAACGTGTCTCGACTGTGCGTATTACTAGAGCAGCTACGACGGTGGCTGACTCAGATCTTGATGATGTTATGGATGAGGCGAGAAGGATGTTGGTGACTCAAGAGAGAACATTTAGGAAGAGAAAGAGGACAGTTGATGATAGCGAGTCAGAAAAAGAAGAGGATATTCACAAGTTGATTAGACGTTCAAGACGGGAAAGGACAGGTGCAGGTATGGGAGCTGGAGAGACTTCAAGAGTTATACGTTTCACTCCGCCCGCACTGTCAGGTATGTCGATTGTTCCTACATCACTACAGGTCACAGGTTTAAGCGCCGCGGATGTTCGCGTGGTGGCTACATCATCAGCTTTTGGCATCCCAATCACTACTATCCAGCTGACAACTCCGGAGATTGTGTCTTTACCACCTCCAACGCTTACTCCTTCAGAGGTGGTTGCACAATTTGTAGAGTCCACAGTCGTTGCAACTGCAGGGTTGTCGGTCACGATACCACCTGCGGTTACGTCCACAACTACTTCAGATGTCCCGGTTACATGTGAAATCCCACCTCAGTATTCTCAAGACACATCTCACATGAGGTTGGACTTCGATGCAACCCTCTCAGACTCGGAGAGAATAGCTGCACTTGAGCGGGTCGTGGCAGAACAGTCAAGGGTGAATCTAGTCCAGACCCAGGCTATTCAACGCCTTGTAGCAGAAAATCAACTACAGTCGTCCCTCCTGGTTGAACATGGGAGAATTATAGATGCTATGAAGGAGTTCTTGGCATCTCAGGGGGAGACAAGCTGTAAAGGCGACGAGTTAAGGACAAAGAATAGGAATGACAGAGACGATGATCCCAATGCATCGAAAGGTGCAGGTGGTGAGTTGCCAAGAACTACTCAAGCTCTTGGGACTTCCACAGCTCAGGGGGAGTCTGCAGGTGCGGCTGGCAGTTCTGGTGGTGATGAGGTGGTGATGGTTGATGATGAAGGAATGGGAGATGATGTGATTGATGCTTTGAAAGAATTAGATGATGATATGTTTAGTGATGATGTGTTGTTTGATGATGATGTGCTGATAATTGAGGAGATTAAGAAGATTGGAGCTCAGATTGTGATTGAAGAAGGTGAAATAGTTGAAAAGAATGTGGAGCATGACATTCCAGGTGTGGAGAAAGCAGATATGGGTAATGAGACAGTAATCGATGAGACTGAATGGGAAGAGCAGCCTAGGTGGAAGGAAGGCTATGCTCAGTGGTTCGTCAAAACGAAGAAACCAGCGGTCCCTACAATGTTTAAGAAGAGTTACAATATTAAAGGCTATGCTGAAGCGAAGAAAGGGATTATTTGCTGGATCTATGATGAGCAGTTGAAGCTCTTTGTGATTAAACGGTATGACGGCGTTCAGTATTTTAAAAGAATGTTAAGGTCGTTGAATACACTGCCGGAATGTGAAGTGAAAGACTTAGCCAGATTGGGGTTAATCAATCGAAATGACGATAATATGGCTAGAGTCATTGAGAAAATTGTATGGAGAGAGAGTATAAAAGAGAAGAAGTTTGAGCTGTTGAAACCGCAGAAGGGAAAACTTGTTGAAGACAAGGATAGAGGTTTGAGAGCTGATGGAAAACCTTGGATGGTCATGAAGTATAAACCGATCCGGTGTTTGAAAGAAGTACCGATGAAGCTTATGCCCAAGGATGTGCTTAAAGACCTAAAGTGGTGGTATGTGGATTGTGAGACAGCAGAGGCAGTGATGGAAGACGAGGATGAACAAGAGCTCCTAAGAGTTTACGATCCGATGCATTTGGTAAACTTATCGCAAGCTGATCTGCAGGTGCTCAATGAGAAGAAAATCTTTTATATTCCTGCTTGGAAGGACGAAGTGAGGAAGTATCAAAGAGTTGTGTCAGTTTGTGTTAGAGAAGGAGTGCATGCGTGAAGATACAAGATTGAAGATTACAAGACAAGTGCTTAAAGGTCAAGATATGAAGCTACTGCCAAGGGGGAGTCTGTTGGTGCATAATGTCAGTAGTTCATAGTCTAGTGTCTGTAATCGAGTCTGTAATGTTTAATTATGTTTTGTATGTTTAAGCGAAGTTACTGACAAGTTCGCTTAACAGGCGAACTTGTTAGTCAAGCGAAGTCATGGACAACTTCGCCTGAACATGCCAGGCGAAGTTGTCGTCTATTTATATACCTAGCTTACGGCTTGGTTAGGTTAATAGTGAAGTTGTTTGTTTCAGTAGTTCGAGTTCATTTGTAACGTGAGGACGAGAGTCTGTAACAGTGATATTACATCACGTGTTTGAGTTATAATATATAACGTGTGTTCGTTTCGTGTGTTCGTGTGATTCGTGTTCTATACTCGTAACGATCTACGCAGGGATTCCGCACCTGAGTTGATCGAGATATCTCGTACGATCCGTCCAGGGAACCTACAAGTATAATACAAAAGTTTGTTACTCAAAATTCAATATCTTTCAATGATCATTTCAATATCATTGAACTAAAACAACTATTACAAGGAACTTGGATTGTTGTCCTAAACTAAAAATTTCTTGAGGTGCTTGTCGATCCAGTGACGTGACACATTTCCTTCAATGTTATTGAGCTTGTAGGATCCACCCCTATGAACTTTTTTGATGACACATGGAACTTCTCATTTAGGTCCTAACTTTCCCTTGTCGGACTGTCTGCTAGCCTCATTGTTTCTGAGGACCAAGTCTCCGAGTTTCAGCACTCTCTTATTTACCCTTGTGTTGTAGAAGGCTTCCAACTTCTTTTTATATCTGGCTTCCTCAATGGCAGTCTGCTCGCGGGCTTCTTTTAGGAGGCCGTGGTTAAGCAGAATCTCAAATTTGTTGGCTTCTCGAATTTACCCCGATTTTCGCGGGTATGAAAACTTCTGAGCCAAAGATGAGGTTGTAGGGTGTTTTGCCGTGACTTGTCTTCTTCGTGGTCCGGATAGCCCAATGGGCGCTTAGAATTTCCTCTAACCAGTTTCTACCATACCTTCCCAATGTTGTCTTTATACCTTCCACGATGCTGCGGTTCATTTGTTCAACTTGGCCGTTGGGTTAGGGATATGCTACCGAGCAAAACACTTACTTTATTTGCAGCTCCTTGCACCAAAGGTTGAATGGTTTCTCAGCAAATTGCTTCCCATTATCCGTCACTATCTCACCCGGCATCCCATATCTACAAATTATGTTTTTCCATAAGAAGTTTATTACCGACTTCCCTTTGATGAAAGCTAGGGGCTTATTTTTCTTGCCAATTGGTAAAATAGTCAATAGTTACCAGTAGGAACTTCACCTTCCCAGCTGATTTGGGTAAGGGACCAACGATGCCCATTCCCCATTTGTGGAATGGCCAAGCAGCAATGATGGGCACCAGTTTGTGCGTCGGGATTGTTTTGACGGAAGCATGGAGTTGACAAGCTTCACATTTCTGGGTGACTTCCGTGGAGTCCATGTGCATTGTTGACCAATAGTATCCAAGGTTCATTAACCTTGTTACTACCGACCTTGGGCCATAATGTATCTCCCAAATACCTTCGTGTACTTTACTCGCTAGATAATTGCTTTGAGCTGGTCCCCACATATCGTAGTAAGGGGCTCAAATATCCCTTCTTGTATAGGACATTATCATCTATCACATATTGGTTAGCCTTGAGCTTTAGGGCTTCTCGTTCAATGATGGGAAGCTTCCCTTTTTTAAGGAACTCTACAGTAAGGGTCCTCCAAGTGGTCCCCTCTTCTTCAATGATGCCTTGTACCTCTAGTTCCTCGATTGATGGGCTCTTTAAAACTTCCACCAATACCTTCTTTGTTAAGTGAGCGAAGGTTAGGGAAGCTAGCTTACTGAGGGAATCAGCTTGGTTCTTCCAAGTTCTGGACACTTGGGTTAAGCTACAACTTTTGAACTCTTTCATGAGCTCTTTGACCTTCTGCTTTTATTTCAACATCGAAGGTTCGCTTGCTATGAACTCGTTATTCACTTAGCTTGTCACCAATGAATCAACAAAGGAACTTAGTTCTCGGATCTTCATCACTTTTGCTAGGCGAAGCCCTGCGATTAAAGCATCATCTTCAGCTTCATTGTTTTTACAAGGGAACTCTAGTCGGAGCGTGTAAGTATATTCGGTTCCTTGGGGGTTTGTAATTATTAGACCAGATCCGGAACCTTCTATACTTTAAGCTCCATCAGTGTAGAGTTTCCACATCCCCAAGGGGATGTCAGGTTCACCTTCTTCCAACTCGTTCACCTCCATAGGTTCTTCTGGTGTTTCAATTAGGTAATCGGCTAAGACGTGAGCCTTAATTGCCTTTTTAGTCTCATATGCTATGTTGTGCTCACCTAAGCCAATTGCCCATTTGGTTAACCTTCCCACTATTTCTAGGTTTTCCAAGATGGACTGCATAGGCTTGTCTGTGACCACCTTCACTTGATGAGCTTGGAAGTACCTTCTTAAAATTTTGGTTGTGTGATGAGTGCTAGGTTTAGCTTCTCGATGGACGTGTAATTAACTTCAGCTTCTCGTAATGCTCCATTGATAAAGTAGATTGGAATTTGAGCTTTGTCGCGTTTGACTATAAGCACTCAGCTAATAGATTCCCTTCCTGCAGAAAAGTAAATTGTGATTATTTCTCCTGTTTAAGGAGCTGCCAGGGCAGGTAAGGAAGCTAGATCCTGCTTCAGGGCTAGGAAGGCAACTTCTGTCTCACTAGTCCATTGAAAATCTTCTTGTCATTTTAATTCTTTAAAGTTTTAGAGAAGGGTAAAGACTTTTCTGTTGATTCTGAAAGAAATCGTTTGAGGGCAACAATCTTACCATTGAATCTTTGAACCTCCTTCTTTGTTTTTGGAGAATGTAAAATTATGGACAACTTGTATCTTACTTGGGTTAGCTTTTATGCTTTGTTTATTAATTAAATGACCCAAGAATTTACCTTCTTCGAATCCAAATGAGCATTTGACTGGATTGAGCTTCATGTTGATGCTTCTAAGATTTTGGAATGTTTCTTCAATGTCATCAAGCATGTCTTTCTCACTTTTGATTTTTATGACTTAGTCGTCAAAATAAGCTTCCATGTTCTTCCCAATTTGATTCGAGAAGGTGTTATCGATCAAACGTTGGTATGTAGCTCCGACATTGTTTAAGCCAAAGGGCATCTTCTTGTAACAGAAGATTCCCCTATTAGTGTGGAATGCGGTATTTTCTTCATCTTCAACCTTCATCAAGATTTGGTGGTAGCCCTTGCAAGCATCGAAGAAGCACTTGTATTGGAATCATGTAAGAGAGTCTACCTTACAATCGATCTATGGTAGGGGTAGCTATCCTTGGGACAAGATTTGTTTAGATCCTTGAAAACCACACACATTCGCCAAGATCCATTAGATTTTCTAACCATAACGGGGTTAACAATCCAAGAATGATATCTTACCTCTCAGAGTATATTGGCTTTAACAAGCTTGTCCACGTCGTTGCAGGCAGCCAAGCTTCTTTCAGCAGCCATGCTTCTATTCTTTTGAGCGAATGGTTTATGTGTGAGTGAGATGTTCATGGAATGTTCAGCATATTCTCTTGGAACCCCTGTTATGTCATTTAGACACTATGCAAAAACATCTTTACATTTTTTGTAATAAAGTTATTAGCTTATTCATGGTCTAAGAGGGAAGCCTACTGTCGACTTTGATGGTTTGTTCAGGGTAAGCTGGATTGATGCTTATTTCTTCGACAAAGTCATCTTCCATGTCTTCATTACGCTCCCATGATTCTTCTGCGACAACTATGAGTAAATCTTCTTGTGTTGGTACCATTGTAGCTATTCCTCCCGTGGTGGGGAATTTCATCATGCCATTGGCTATGGATACTACTGCATCAAAAGTTGCCATTCTAGTTCTTCCAATGAGTATATTATAGTTAGATGGGTACTTGACCACTATGAAGGTAAGCTTCTCAACTCGAGAGAGGTCTTCTTCTCTCAACCGAACATCTTAGGTGAGCTTCCCTAGGGGAACTACCTTCTCTCCAGTGAAACTTTTAAAAGAGTTGTTGGTTTGTTGGAGTTGATTCTTGGTTTCTTGAGGGAGCTTTGGGAAACATCTTTCATATATAACCTCTATGGCTGCCCCACAGTCCATGTAGCTCCGTCAATGGGGAAGCCATTAAGCTCAGCTTCTACAATGATTGGAGTTGTGACTTTGTTGTTAGGGTTTGTCGGAGGGAAGCATATGCTCTGTTTGTTCCATGCGAGTGTTCGCTGCCTTTTGCCAATCTGAATCTTGTTTACCCCGAACACCTTATTTCCACCCCATTTACCTTCTTTTGGATACTTGAGTAGGTGAGCTAACTCACCAGTTTGAACGGCGTCTTCAATTCGCTTCTTTAATTGGAAAAAATAATTGGTGTGGTGACCAATGTCATTGTGGAAGACACAAACTTTCCCGCATCCCGCTTGTTTGTTGGTTTCGATAATGGGAGGGTAGGGCGAAAGTTATGTTTTACCTCCTCGGTAGACAAGATCTCTTGTGGAGTTTTAGTTAGCATGGAGAAGATCAACTTGTCCTTCTCTTGTGGTTTTTGGTTTCGAGAAGGATGAATTCTGTCATATGACCTTCTATGCTCGTAGTACTTCTGAGGATGATTTTCAACGAAGACTGGAAACGAGGCTTCTTCCCTTCTGAGGGATAGCTTCTCCAGTTTCTTTGGTCACGTTTCCTTGTTTCTTGGTTGTCTAAGGCTTCCCCCCCCCCCCCGAAGGTAAGCTTAAGTTCTTTCGAAAGATTCTTTCATGGTTTAAGGAATGTTCTCTTGGTACCTTCTTACCAGCTTCTTGGCCTTTATGGCGTTCATGTAGCCGGACACACGCATCTTCTCTGAAGCACCGCTATAATTTAAGCATTCTTTTTTATACCTATCCATGAAGACTAAAGGTCTTCGTTTTCTTTCTGCCTGATTTGGTGTAGGGCAGCTGCGTCTTTGGTAAACCTTCTCTGTTGAGTGAAGTTGATCAAGAAGCTTTGATACAATTCATCAAAGGAAGCTATGCTTCTTGATGGGAGGGTGTTAAACCAAAGGCTAGCTGGTCCTACCAATATTTGCATGAACATGTGACAACACTCCGCGTTGTTCCACGTTTCCACTGTAGCTTCTCCCGTGAAGATTTGTTGGTGATCCTTGGGATCTTCCGTTCCATCATAGGTCTTGACATTAGTCGATTGATCTTCATTTGGAACATAAAGTTTTCTATTTGTTCCGTGAAGCATGACAAGGTTGACAACTTTTATGGTTGGTAAGGTTCCAAGTGTTTCAATTGCCAATATCAGTGGCGATGATGCTTGGAGCTTGAGTTACCATGGGATGGATCATGGCTGGGAAGCTTTGAAAAGCCTGCCATTAGAGGCTTCCTAGCCATGTTTGACCATATTGGGATATCATAAAGGTGGCCATCTGAGTGTACATCATACCAGGTAGCATGAAACCTGATTGTTGGTAAGCTTGAGGCAGCTCCATGGTGAATTCTCCTACTCAATTAGTGATTATGGGTGAAGCTGAGAGGCTCACCATTTCCCTAGGGGAGCTTATGGTTTCGTACTCCTCTATATGCGAGCTGTCGCCTTGAGTGTTTCTTCTCGAAGGAGAATGTATACTCGGGTTCAGTGGACGAGGCATGGGGGAAAGTGTGACCTCAGGTTCTTCATCGTAATCTAACCTTATTCTTATCCCCTTAGCTCACTCTTCCTGAGTATAAGTATTCATAAGTTCCCTAAGCTGGAGGAAGTTCCGTTTAACACCCTCCGACGTCATATCTATTCTTTCCACCGGAATGAGAAAATACTCCTTGGGGAGAATGTTCCACTTCTAAAAGAGGATGGTGTTTGGAACTCAATGGATCGTGATGACGTGACCAAAGGCCTGCTCATTTCCAGTGAACTACGGCCAACGTTTTCCTCCGGTGTGGAACATTTTCCGCTCTAACATCGTTCGTAGGAACTCCTTGATTAAAATTACTCTTTTCAGACATAAAAAGATAATACTTGAGAACAATGTAGTTAAAGCTACCAAAATTGTTGTTCTGAGTAGCGCTAGCCTCACGATGGGCGCCACTTGTCGCTACAACGGATATAACACAGAATGAGAGTACGTCGGTTCAAGAATATAATCCTATCAAAGCTTCCTAACCTACCCAGAATCAAAGAAAACACGAATGGTTAGTCTCCCCGTAGGAAGGGGCCTCCTACGATCAACCTCCGGCGTGAGTATCAGTGATATGATACGAGAGATATAGTAGAAGTATGTAGAGAGAGTTTAGAGAGAATAGGGTGAATGAGAATGAGAAAATACCTTTGGTGAAATGTCCTATTTATAGGCAGTTTAGAAGCTTTTCCGGGGAAGCTGAAGCTTCTTAAGTAGAAAATGCCAGCTCTCCTTTCAGCTTGTGCAGACTAGGCAGATGCCATTTCAGTGGAAATTGCACTCAACTTTTATTTTATCTTGTAGTTGCTTTTACTTTATGGTAGATGTCAAATTTTGAACAGTGACGACTTTTTCTGAAGTTACTGCAACATAAGCTTCTTAGTCAACTTAGGAGACTTGATGGGCAAGTATCAAGCTTCCCCATATGGCAGCTTATGCTTGCTGCTGTTTAGTTCATAAGCTTCCCTGCTTGTGAGCTGTTTTTTCTATTATTAAGCTTCACTAGTACAAAATCGACTTTGAGTGACATACACCCCATCAGGTCAATGCGACACTTTCGAAGAAAAGTGTCACCATATGTGAGCTTGAAAATTCCTGGAATGTTTTGGTGACTATTTCAGCGAGCTTGTGTGACTATTGCCTAGAGAATCACCTCTTTAGTCACACAAAACATAACGTACGTCACAAAGATTAGTGACGTTTAATCGGAATGTGACTAAATGTTACTATTTGGCCACGTTTTTCGTTTGTCGCAAATGTAAATATTTTTTGTGATACCATAGATAAACATATGGTCACATATGGCAATTGTTTGTGTCACTATATAATGGCGCACATTCAGTGACATAACGTAATTGTGAGTAAATGTAACTTACAATGACAGTAAACATTTGTTTGTGTGACGTTAAGTTTATGTTTATTAGTCACACTAATTAATTGTGTTACCATATGTTAAAGTTTATGGTGATAGTGACAATTATAATGTGTCACTAAGGATAACTAATAGTTATGACAAATGTAACAAACATGTGACTAGAAGTAACAAATGATCAGCTTCTATTTTATTATGTGTCTCTTAAAATTTAAACTAACAAAATAGTTATTGATGTATAAGAAGTCTATGGTCACAGTTCGAATATGGATGTGTTACAAATTATATATTATGGTCATGGTTAATGGAAAAAAACATGTGACTAGAATTGAAATTTGGTGATTGTTCACTTTATTAGGTGTGACTAACGGTTAGTACTAAGAAAACGTTAGTGAAGTCTAAGTATTTTATAGTCACATTTCATTTTAGTAGGTGTGACTAAAATTTATAATACTAAGGCAATGTTATTGATGTATAAGTATTTATTTGTCACATCTCCAATTCGGATGTGTGATAAAATATATATTATGGTGATGATAAATGCATACAATTTGTGACTAGAAGTAACGTATGCTAATTGTTCAATTTGTTAGGTGTGACTAAATGTTCAATAGACAATCCTGTTATTGATGTATAATTACTTTTTGGTCACATCTCCAATTTGGATGTGTGACAAAATATATATTATGGTGATGATAAATGCATACAATTTGTGACTAGAAGTAAAATTTGCTAATTGTTCACTTTGTTAGGTGTGACTAAATGTTCAATAGACAATCATCGTTATTGATGTATAATTACTTTTTGGTCACATCTCTAATATGGATGTGTGACAAATTATACATTATGGTAATGGTAAATGCATACAATATGTGACTAGAAGTAACATATGTTAATTGTTCACTTTGTTAGGTGTGGCTAAATGTTCCTTACTAAGGAAATGTTAGTGAAGTGTAAGTACTTTTTAGTCAACATGTGACTAAAGGTGTGTTAAGGTCATGTATATATGTAACAATGTGAATAAAGGTTTGACAATAGTGGCTCTAAAATTAATTCCTGAATTTATAGATCGGTATTATCCAGATTATAATTTTTCATATTATTAGGTGTGTAAAAATATTACTAATTAATTAGGTGTGATTATAGTGACAACTTTAATTTTATTGTGTGACTAAAGACTATATTATGGTTTTCAATGGGCCATTTTTCTTAAAAGATGATTAATTGGGCCTTTTTTTCAAAACACGATAATTTGGGCCCATTTTTGTTCAAACACGATTATAAGCAGTTTGATTTATGAATAACCAGTGTATGAAACCACGAGTTCGTCATCCTTTCTATTTGCGTTGCGTAATGAATATAGTTAATAAATAAATGGTTATTAATTATACAATCTATTATATGAATCCAATTTTGATTTTTTAAAGTTTGATCAAACTATTTGATATGTATGCATGCACTTTTGGATTTACCGAAACATTTATATTTACTATTCGATATGGTATAGCGGAATTATAACATAAAGTAGTCACTACACATTCACTCTTAACATTCAGTATATTGATTATAACAATCAGAGTGCAAACTGAATAACCGTCAAGATTGTTACAAAAATCAACATTAAAAGCTATATATTGATTATAACAATCAGAGTACAAACTGAATAACCATGCAAACTGAATAACCGTCACCATCCTAAACTTGATTTAGCCTAACTAATGATATAGTAGACCTCGGTCGTGTTAACTTTAAAATTTGGATCTATCAAATTACCCATGGATGTCTTGGCAGCACCCCAGGCATCCGAAGATCCGGTTTGTCGACCTTGGTCGAATCAATAATAATGATGGTGAATAAAATTTTTAAGGAAACACCATCATAGATTCAGATAATCTATCCGAGATTTGGACAGATGATATTATGAGAAATAATCACCAACTCGCGGATATTAGACTTGAACCGAAATCTTGTGATCTTCCTTCCGTCCTTTCCTTGAAAATCCATGACCAAATCAGCACTTTATCATCTTCCATGTCATCTTTCTCTGCATTAGTAATATTCATCTGTAACAACAAAATCAACACAGTTAACACACACAACAATGGATACACGCTAATGCTTCAAACTGTTTATAATCTAAACAGATCCAGAGACTATCATATACATGCATGTAATATAAAAACCAGTAGACTGTCCTTGATAGTTAACACCGTGAGAGAAAATCTAAACTAACAGATATGAACAAAATAAAGTGCAGGTGTTGTTTTAAGTACAAAAACATATAAAAGCAATGTTATGTATACTAAACAACCAGTTTGTCGGTCTTTATTGGAATACATGACACAGTAACTCCACTAGTATAAGACTAGTTTAGGTGTGACTAATACTAACCATTACCAAACCAGATTCAAACCGGTTCACCACAACAAAATTATTAGCAAACCTACTCACTGCCACATGCCACTAATTTATTGGACTTCTATTTAATTTGTTTTTCCTTTTCTTTACACATTAATTAGTTTAAACTATAACATTGATTTTTTATAATAACTTTTAATAATTAAGTTTTTAAAAAAATCTAAAAACACAGTCTTGTTCAGTGTATTTTTGTGAACACGTCAATATAAATTTTATCTAAAACAGAGTTTATAAAAAAATATATTTTTTAATAAAAAGTAAATATTGACCGGCAACAAGAAGCTAGAGTGAAGATGATGAAAAACTTTTCAATATTCTACGGAACGAATAATTTGAAGTTTACCCGGTTATATGACCAATAGAGAAGCTCACGTCACTTTAAAAAACAATTTGGTTGAGCATATATACATTTTTAATTTTTTATATATATTTTAAATTAAATATATTGTATATTTATTAAAAAATTATTTTTATATTTCTAGCTAGTCACTTTCAATAAAAAGATAGAAATTATAAATTGTATTTATTTAATAAACAAATAACTAAGGTTGGGTAGTTAATTAGTGTGAAAAGTTGGGTTTGGTTTGGTTGCGTCGGTTGAAGAGATAAAAAAATTTTTATAATAAAGATTGATTTGAGTTAATTTGTGAATGAGGATGGTATAGGAAATGTTAGTGAAGTGTAAGTACTTTATAGTCACATCTCCAATTACTTTTGTGTTACAAAATATATATTATGGTGATGTTAAATGCATACAATTTGTGACTAGAAGTAACATATGCTAATTGTTCACTTTGTTAGGTGTGACTAAATGTTCAACAGACAATCATCGTTATTGATATATAATTACTTTTTGGTCACATCTACATTTTGGATGTGTGACAAAATATATATTATGGTGATGGTAAATGCATACAATATGTAACTAGAAGTAACATATGTTAATTGTTCACTTTGTTAGGTGTGACTAAATTTTTGTTACTAAGGAAATGCTAGTGAAGTGTAAGTACTTTTAATTAGTTAACATGTGACCATTAAATTCTTTACATTCTTTAAGGAAACGTTAGTGTTATCTTATTAGTTTATAGTGACGGTTTTAATTTTAAGGCGTGACTAAAGACTATATTATGTTTTTCAAATGACCATTTTGCTTAAAAGATGATTATTTGGGTCTTTTTGTTTAAAACACGATATATAAGCAGTTGTATCCAAGCGCCTTTTCGTCATCCCTGTCCCTACTCCCTAATCGATCACTTTTCAAAGAAATTCTAAATCATGGAGATATCCATCAAGCTACTATACCATGACGAAGGTATTTCATATATGCTTTACACGTTTGATCGATTTATGAATAACCATATGCAACCATGCACGATATTTCGTCTTCCTTTCTATAAATTCGAGTTTTGCGTATAAGGAATGTAGTTATAAATACACGAATTAGGGTTATATTTAATTATACAATCTAGTATCTGAATCCGGTTTTGATTTTTTTAATTTCTGATCAAACTATTTGATTTAATGCAGAAGACTACACGAGCGTCCAGGGGCTGGAATACGACTACACCTTTAAGAGGGTGGCTAAGGGTTCCCTGGTAAGTTATAACTATTCTCTTTTTACTCTTATAATTTCAATCAAACATTATTATATAATAAGTTATAAATTTATAATTGAAATTTTGTTTATATTGCAGAAACTACCGGTTGCATTTGTCAACCGGTACAACATTCGGTCAAAGAACTTCAGATTGAAGTTAAGATTTGTTGATTATGGGGATGTTTTTGAAACAGTTGCTTGTAGGAACGATAGGTTTTACCAGTTGCGACAATACAAGGTTCGTAATTGGGACGACTTTCTGGAAGAGAATTTGGTAGATGTCGGGTTGAGGGCCAGTTTCAACTGGAATGAAGACCAATCAATGTTCACAATCTATCTTGTTATTAGATATTTATTTTTAGTGTAAGATTATATATTTCTGGTCATTAAGGGGGAGTTTGGTTCACAGATTATTTTGGAATTGGAATTGGAATTGGAATTTACAAAGGAATTGGAATTTGAATTGGAATATGAGAATTCCTTCAAACTCCATCTTTGTGTTTGGTTATAACTTTCTTTTTGGAATTGAAATGAAAAATTGCTAAAAATGACAAAATTGACCTTGAGAACAAAGATAAAAACTCATCAGATCTGAAGCCGCTAGCAACAGTCTCCGGTAACAACCGTCCACCACTGTCGCCCACCGTAACCACCACCACCACTACCCCTCTCACTTCAATCTGCCTATTTCTTTACTCTCTTCTTATCTTCACTTTATCTTTAAATCGATTTCCGCATGCATATTTTGATATGAAAGACGTGACATATCTAAAGTAACGTGATACTATGATAGATCTTCGCCGGAATTACATAGATGTGGCTGAAATTTTGTTGGTGGTGGACTCTTGGTTTCCAAAGAAAATGGTAGTGATGGCAAAATTGAGAAGTGTGAAGAATAGATTAGGGTTATTTATGTAAATGTATAAAGATTCCATACTTTCCAGGATTTTCCTTCCAAGTGGGGAGGGATTTTGAATTCTTTCAGATTAAGGATTTCATTGGAAATTAAATCCAATTCAAATTCCCCCCTCTTAACCAACCAAACAGGTCTAGTGATGGAATTCAAATTCCAAATCCCTTGAAATCCCTTCAAATCCTACAACCAAACAGGCCATAAGTTTTTGTATCTACTACTCATTAATTATATGAATGAATATTAGCTTTGATATGGTTTTAGTTTATGTTAATTAAATATTGTCTGATGTAGTTAAGGTAATATAATATTGTCTTTTATATGAAGAAAATAAGATATTATTGTCAATTAAATATTGCCTTTTGTACTTCCTAGGTAATTATGATATAAATTAAATCACTTAGGTTAATGTGTACATTGCTATGAATTACGGCTACCTTGCTAGTCGAAAATCATTCAATGATGATCTAGTCCCTATAACTTCCAATCACCTTTATAAATAGCTTATTATACCATATCTTTCCAAATCCAAATTTAAGCATATTTACATAATAATTAATAATGAGATTCAACAAATAATGAGAAAATATTACATAATAATGAGACTCAACAAATAATGAGAAAATATTACATAATATATTACAACTATATTATACTAGTCTAATATAAAGTAACGATGCGAGCCAATGGTCGACGTACGTGATAATCAAAAAGGGTCCACTTGTGCCTGATACAATCAAATGTAAGCGTTAGCTACACTTGTACAAATGTACATGTTGACAACTTAACGTTTCAGATTTAACAAATGCATCAGTAGATTATCAAGAAAGAATGCATAGTGCTTGTAGGTGGGTAAGGGTACCCACGTCATCACCAGTGCTTATCATAAACTTTTTCTACAATGAATATAGCAATAATGAAGGTATGGTTGGGCAATGATATGGATGCTTCCAGGGTCACCTTCCAGCTTCTTTCTTGTACCTACAACATGAAGAACTTGTTAGAAGGGGCCAGAGACTGGGGTCTCTGGACCACCCTCTGACGCTCAACATTAGTAATCTATCCCATGAAGGTATATAATAGTAAATATAAACATGTATACTAGAGATAACGAATGTAAGAGGAGACAAAGATCGAGACCCACCGGTTAGAGGGAACCTGAGGTAATCTCAGGCTGCTTAACCTGTGACTAATCATTGGGGTTGGATTGAGCTGATGATGTTGTGCCTTAGCAGCTCGTGTACTTAGCAACTCAAAGGTCAAACAACTCAAAATATGATGATTACTCTTCAGAGAGGGAGATATCTTAGTTAGTAGTATTTGGGAGAGTGTTATTCAGGTGAGAGAATGTTATTCCGGTGAGAGAGTGTTATTCTGGTGAGAGAGTGGGAGAGAGAGTAGAGATAAATAGGGTAAATGTGGAATGATAATTGCTTTGGCTGGAATGCCCCTTTTATAGGCAGTCAGAAGCTTCCTTTAGGGAAGATTGGCTTCTTCAGAGGAAAATGTCACCTCTTCTTTCAGCTTATGCATACTGGATGCATGCCATTTTCATGCAACCTTTGTCTAGCCTTTGCTTATCCTATTATTGCTTTTACTTTATGGAAGGCACCAACTTTTTGGCAGTCATGACTTTTTCTTTCACTTACTGTAGAAAGAGCTTCCTGATCAACTTAGGAAACTTGCGAGGCAAGGGTCGAGTTTCCTCATCTGGCAGCTTATGTTTACTGCTCCTTTATTCCTAAGCTTTCCCAGCTTGTGAGCTTATGTTTGCTGCTCTTTTATTTTTAAGCTTCTCTAGCTTATGAGTGGGTAGGGGTACCCACGTCATCAGCCCCCAGTCAGTAGTGTTCGGATTGCAATAATGAATGCTTGTGACTCAACTCTTAATTATTTATAGTGTCCCCCTCGGTGTTTAATGCTTTTGGGCTCGGCGACATGCCAATTCATGGACTAATGCACATACCCATTTTGCTATTTTAGGCTTGTTTATTGAAGCCTATAAACTTGAAAATGTTTCTAACGTATGGTCTAGAAGCTAGGAGCTTCGGGAGACCTATCGTGCATTGTATTCATATTGATTAGCAGTTAGCAGTTTAATAACCACCAGCGTGATTGATTATACAGTTACAACCAAGGGTTATGATGGACCTAGAGTAACAACTGACAGCTGGCTTCCATTTTGACCCTTAGATACTTTACGATTTCTTTAAAACCACTAATATTTTTGAGAAAGCCATAAAATGTGGTTACAACTTCTCTTTTTCACCAATGATTTTCTGAAAAACACATTTACTATTTTCTTGTTCTCCGGTGATATCTTTCCTTTTATAAGGTAAGACCTTCTCTTTTATTTCTTTTGTTTTACAAAAGGGGTTCAAAAAGGTCGCCTTATACATTGTTGCTCTCGAACGATAGTGTTAAGAGGAATTGTGGACTGATTTAGTGTTGGTGGCAGTTTCGAGAAGGTCTTCTTATTCACCCGCGGTAGTTGTTGAAAACCGTCATTATGTGGAAGCTTCTTTGTAGAAGATTATTTGAAATCTTTCGTAGGCGGAAGCTTTTATTGGTGGAAGGTTATTGAAAACCTTCCTTAGGTGGAAGCATTTATTGGCGAAAGATTGAAAACCTTCCTTAGGAGGAAGTCTTTTACGATAGATGGTTATTGAAAACCCTGCTTTGGCGGAAGCCTTTATTAGCTGAAGGTTATTAAAAACCCTCTTTAAGCAGAAGCCTTTATTAGCATAAGGTTATTAAAAACCCTCTTTTGGCGGAAACCTCTATTGGCGGAAGGTTATTGGAAACCTTCCTTAGGCATAAGTCTTTTTTGGCGGAAGGTTATTCACAACCTTCATTAGGCAGAATGTTACCGAAAACGTTCCTTAGGCGGACCACCGTTGTGTTTATTTGATAAAGTTCATGGTTGCATGTAGCGTGCCACTTGGCCTTTGGCGGGAAAACTTGAAATAAATGATTGTCAGGATAAGGGTGCGTAATATGAGACGTGTTGATGACAGTTACGTTTTGCAGGAATCTTTTTTGTTTGTGTTAGGAGCTGGGCGAGAATTCCGGTGACACGCCCAACTGTAACACCTAACGGTTTATGTTTCCTGCATGGCATGTTTTGATTGGTTCGCCAATCTTGTCTGCCTCGATCTTTTCCCATCACATCAATTGCGATGGGTATAAAAGGAGGTTTAGGCCACCATTTTTTCCTTATTCCTTCACAAATTCCCTTTTTCACAAAAGATTTCTCGCCAATACTCTTCTATTCCGGCTAGTGTTTTCTTAAAAGATTCTTTGGTATTGTTTCATGTACCATTGCATGATTGGCCCTTCTCACCAGGAGAAGGAGAAAGGCCAAAAGAAGCCTTTGACCATGGAGTTTGTGTGTTGTCAGATGACCCGCTCCGACTTTGAAGTGGCAGTCAATGACTACTAGATCGATACCCTTTTTGATTCGGAGTTTCCGGCTCCTAGCAAGACGGTGTTGGATGCTTCCTCTTGGCAAGATTCCTGTCTACAAGGAGTACTTCCAACTTGGCAACTTTCGTTTTCCAATCACCCGGTTCTTAATGGGGGTTCTAGTGCTTTTGGGTTGCACCTAACCCAAGTGCATCCACTCGGGATGGAGCGCCTTAGCCATTTCGATTTTACTTGTCACTGTTTGGGGATTACCCCTACGGCTGACAAGAGGGTGGCTTTTTACCAATGGTAGAACTCCGAGGGTTGGTACAACCTGTACACCTGGTCAGAAGCGAAGGCGATCGCTCTTGATGCACCCTAGAGCCTTAATGAGTGGAAGTGTCTCTTTTTCTACGTCACTACGCACGTCGTTCTTTATGCAATGCATTTTGCGGAGGTCAAGGAGTCGCCCGAGCCCAAACTAGCTTTGTATTCCTGCATAAAAGGGTATAATACTTTGGGGGACTTCTTGTCCCCAATCCACATGTACCTTGAGCGTGCACTGGTGTTGTCACACCCCAACCTACGTCGAAATGCTGGGGCGTGAACCGTTGGTTCACAACTCACAAGGTACTATCATAAAATTTAAATATGACAATATCTAATTTATTTATTTAATTCAAAATTCAATCAAGTACACCATTTTCAAACAAATTTTACAAAAACAATTCCAAATAAACCAACATCTCAAAAATATAAAAATCAAACACAAGTCTTTTTATTTAACATAACTTAGGGTATCTCTAAATGATTCTTCACCTTAGCTTCAAATGAAATGATTATCTACATATGCGTACAAAATAATATAGGTTGAGCGAGAAAATCATCAGTTATGATATAATAATAATAAGTGAATAAAAGAGAAAACCTAATATTGTGAGCATAAATAAATCCAACCATTAGCAAATAGTTGGTGTGAGTTGACCATTACCTAGCGAATCGGGCTTGGGCTATTATGACAAAATAAATTCAAATAAGGGTGTCAGTTGACCATTGTCTAGCGAATGGGGCTTTGGCTACTAAGACGGCGTATGATCATACTTTAATGTGATTATGATGGACCTCTCCAAATGCAGTAAAGTAAAACAACTATACAAATAGCAATTAGCCATTTAATCGATCTACACACAATATTCAAAGTTTACTAGTGTGTATAATATATAATATGTAAATATGAATCGGTATGCATAATTCCAAAAAATGATTGTAAAAATCAGTAAAAATGAGGGAAATGATTTCTCACCTTGTTACTTAGGCGAGATTACAGAATATTAATAATAAACGAGAAACCGAACTTTCAACATGTTATCTGAGTTAACCCAAACGAACCTGAAACTTGGAGACAATAAACTAGGATTAAAAAATTGAAGAACGCAATTGGAATAAGGTTAATCGGATATGTAATAGTCAAGTTATGAGATTTTAAAGATTTAAGCGAGCTGGTACTGTTCAAAATCCGATTTCGAGTCAGGTTTCGGGTTCTAACCAGAGAAACTGATAAGTCATATGAGTTTGACTAAAAACCCTTAACTGGTCAGGATCAAATTGACCACTGAGACTCCTTCAACCAGAGAAATTGACTGAGTGATTTTCTTAAATAGATGAAAATGTACAAAATGCAGAAGACGACCGACCCAGAAAGTGACTAGAACTAGGTGAAATTTGTGGTCAAACATATCTTGAACACCAAAAGTCAAACCGGATGACGAAATTGATTAGAGAAATCGAACGCCGAAGGAGGAGGCTAGGGAAATGATGAAAGTTGATGTTGCAGTAATTTTTTAGGTTTTTAGACCGTATTTTAGTTAAAATATGCTGAGGTAAGACTTAACAATATAAAGATCCACTCGTTTAAGAAAATGAATAAGCAATTTATGACCAAATCGGTTCTAATAACTTCAATATTTGGGTGTGATAAACAGTAAATGAACATAGACATGTTACAATAGTAGATTAGTTATCTTGGAGCTTAATTTTCGTGATTTAGGGTCATTTAGGGAAGGACTTAGCATTAAACGAGAATAAAAAACGAAATTGGCTGAATCAGCGTTGGTTCGAGCTACGAGAAAGGATAAAGGGGTTTTTCTTCACACTACACGAAGGGATCCTTTTAAGTGTTCTTTCGAGCTAAGTGATACTTCGATATATGCGAAGGAATTGGTTTCTACTAGATTTTGATTTTTTGACAATTTTACTCCCTGAAGTTTTAAAAATGCATAATCTAGCCATCTTAAGCGATTTTAAGAGTTTCTAAGGGCTACTTGGTATGATTGAAAGTTATAAAGATATAAACTAAGTTAAACACAATTAATTACTATTAAATAAACGATTTTCGTGATACGAAAGACCCAAATTACACTCTCGAATCGGGTAAACGAATACGTAAGATCTGAAATGCCACAGTCTTCCCTACTTCTGATAATTTCTTCCTAAAATTAAGGAAAATTAAAACAAAAATAATGGTCAGATAATTGTTTTTCTGAAGGGAAAACTTTTTAAATAAATAATTTTTTTAACATAACATGGAACTTCGAGTGGCTGAAACAATGCTCCAAATAAGAATCCGATAATGGTACTATATATAGGATGTACCTACGGCGTACCACAATTTCCTTATCATATTTACATTTGTACAATTACACCAAACTACTTTTGGTTCCAGATTATGACACACAACAGTGCGTATTATGATTTCCATGCGAAAACTTAGATAACTACGTGTCCACCCATAATTACTTAGATCGTCGGATGGTACACATAATTCGTTCCAATGTGTGGATTACAAAACAAACATTGAAAGACATAATTTTGTGAGAAAACAAAAGATTTAATATATAAAACCAAAATACCACCCATCTATTGATGCGTGGTGGGTATAATATGAAAAAGGTGTTAATTTTTCAAAGGTTTGTTCACACAATGTTGAGTTTTAAATTTATTAATATGATTATTATCTTAACTAAACCACACATAAATAGGAAAGTGTACATATCGTATATGTATTAAAGTATATGTAAGAATCAAGTATCGATCCACAGACACACTTATAGATTTTTACTACTAAATCGTTATATTTATTTAACCGGAAGTGAAAATCATTTTGGTTTTGGTAAATGAGTTTTAAGAAGCGTAAATTAAAAGACAATATTTTTTAGATAGGGGGAAGATCAAAGATAAAAGTGTATCATCTTGGTTAAAACTCCTCTTAACTTGGTTTAATATTGATAAGTAACATGTGATTTGAGCTTGCTATGGTGATTAAATGTGAGAATAACATCGTTAGTCATGCTATTCCTTGTTAATTAAATAAAGAGATAACTCTTGATCCCTTTTACCAAAATGTCATTTTATGTAAGCAAGTGGTGTTTGATAAAGATAACTTAACTCAGTTTAAAGACGACACAATCCCTTAAATTACTAAGTGAATTGTCGTTGATACTTACATAAAAAATAAGCTTTATATTATACCTAAAGTACCAATTAAGATTAGTTGAGTTGTAAGGAATTAACCATAAATTACCAAGTATTAAACCACAGAACTCTTGAGCAATTATAGAAATCATGTAATAACCACTCAAGAGTTGCTTAAAATAGGTTATGTTGCACACTCAGTTAACGACTAATTAACCGATCTTAGTGGATGAACACCAACAATCCGTTTTCAGAAAGTTGTTGATAATTCCCATTCTAAAATGGTCAATCAATATTAATATTCCATATGGTCCTTGTCAATATTAAAATTCACGTTTTTCCTTAACCAAGCCCTTACAGGATCGGTGATTACCTGACTTATCATCAAGCTCGGAATCTTGGCGGCTTTTTAAAATATTCTTAAGTTATTTCCCAAACCCTCAAGAGTGGCTGTTCCACGGCTTATCTTTATGCTCGGTATTTGGAGGTTGATTTTAAGGATTCTTAATTTATCAACCAATTCATTACAAGAATAGCGATTTCTTGGCTTATCATCAAGTTCGGGGTCTTGGTGTCTATTTTAAGGTTCGCCAAGGCTTCGCAAGACTATCAATTTCTCGGTATCTTTTAAGAGTATTTTAACATTCCTCATCAAGTGATAATTGCAACATAACCATTAGTTATTAAAAACAAATCACATGTGTTACTATAATTATTAGACTTAAATCAAGGTTCATTATTAACCAATATGATACTATGAAAGTTTAGACAATGACAAGCATAATGATAATTATCAAAGTAAAAAATACAGACATGATCAAGTTGAATCTAATCAGTTTGGATGATTAATCTTTGATGCTAATGACTTCTCACAAAATCTTAGTCTTCAAGGGTTGAATGGATGAAATTTATTCCCTTATTAATGATGGTGAAAGTAGGTGGTTGGAGAGTATTGAATGCTTCCCCATGGGGTGTTCAAGTCCATATAATGATGAAGAAGAAGAAGAAGAAGAAGAGGAAGAGGAAGAGGAAGAGGAAGAGAAAGAGGAAGAGGAAGAAGAAGAAGAAGAAGAAGAAGAAGAAGAAGAAGATCATTCAATTTATAGGCTGTCTTGGTCCTCTAGGCACGACCTTGTTAAGCAGGGAACGACCGTGTCGCCATTTTTTTATCTTGCTGCATTAATTTTCCATGTCAGGTCTTGGGAAGACGGTCCAAACTTCTCCTCTTTTGCCCTTTTCTCTTGTACTTCAAGGCATGGTCATGTCTTGGGAAGACATGGACATTTTTTTCTTTAGAATTTCTATTTTATCTTTACTTCGTACGCTCTAGGCATGGCCATGTCTTGATTCACCATAGGGTGTCTTGAGTCGGTTTTCATCGTTTATCCCAATTTTTCTTCGTATTTCAGCTTGTTTTATTCCTTAGGACTATATTTACCTATAGATTGAAATTATGAACATTAGTGGTTATTTATTCTAATATAGTTGCCGAAATTACGCTTATTTGGAGATATTTTAGTGCTGAAAAGATGTATAATTTCTTATACATCAAATCTAATAAACCTTGTCCGTACGATTACGTTTACGAATTATATGATTACTATTAAGATCTAGTCACTTGGTATAATGAGATGATTAGATAAGCTTACATACAGTTAGGCTAGTGAGTGAAAAGATATTAGGGCAGCATAACGAGATGAAATCGATAATAATAATAACTGTTTACTTTAGTGATAAATTACAGAGTATATATAGAAGATGAAGCTATTCTTTATACATACCAAAACGAATGGACTTCATTCTTCATCATTCTCTAATCTATACATTAAGACAGACGAATGTACCATTCATTGTCTTCATTCGTTAAACATCCTTAACGAATGGACTAATATGAATACGCATAAGCTCATTCGTTATTATATACTCTAACGAATGGGCTCATGTTACATAACAAATGTAAATTTACCAAAATTCCATTTCACGTTGTAAGACCAAAAAAATTATAAACAAAGATCGAGACGACAAAAATTGCACTAACAAACTGTCACACCCCAACCTAAGGCGGAAATGTCGGGACGTGAGTTGATTGCTCACAGCTCTCAAGGTACTATCATACAATAATTATAATGACAATATCTATTTATTTTATTTAAATAATAAAACAAAACCAAGTAAACAAAGTACATAATCTAGAAATAAAGAAACTAAATAATTTAAACTAAACTAGTCTTGATTTATTCTTGATAACTTCTTCTTACTTAAATTCTTCAGTAAGTCTTCACCAAATCTTGCAACTAGTTCAAACAATAACATGCATATGCGTATAAAATAGAAAGGTTTGTCAACAACACTTGTTAAGTGAGCAAAACACCAGTTTAAGACACTACAATAATAATATATAATAATCAATAAAGATGCAAACTGTTCCTGTGAGATAAATAGTTAAGCCATAGCACATAAACAATTAAACCAAATAATAAAGATTGGGCTAAACTATTTCCATACCAATGGACATTGGTTACCAAGATAGGGCTAAACCGTTGCCATAAAAATGGACATTGGTTACCAAAGATAGTCGTATGATCATACTATAAATGATGGACCTCTCCAAAATGTATTCAAATAAAGCAAGTAAACATATAGCAAGTTAGGCATAAACAAATACACAAACGGATAAACAATTGCGGTTTTTAATAATAGATAATAGATAAATACTATAAATACGCATATGTCCCCAAAAGGATTATAATAACAGTAAAAGAGGGGAGTGATTACTCACCTTAGAAATTAAGCAAGATATAATGATTCATTAAGAAATGAGGTATATCAAGCTCTTCGGAAAATACCGACGAGAAATCCTAAGTAACAATATTTGCAGGAAAACAAATATGAATTGAATAACAATTCTAAAACCAGATAAAGATTCGGAAAGTTGATGATCGAGTGTGTTATTATGGAAGTTAAATATAACTTAGACTTATAATCAATTTTATTACTTTTATTTATCAATTTTATAATAAACAACATATCTTTAATAACGTTATAATTATAAACAAAATACTTAAATAAATAAATATTTAGAATTTTCAATAGATTATATAAAGAGATTTGTTTTAAATAATTATTTTATACTAAAACAATTACATTTAATGTATATATATATATAATGTATAATATAATTTACTTATTTAAAAATATTAATATAATGATTTAAATGAACTAAAAACAATTAAAAACCAAAAATCCTAAAAAAGGGCTGCCAAGACTCGAACCCGTGCAGATGACTGGCTCACTAGAAACAGATGCGCACACATATCCAACTGTTCTAACATATCAGTTGATAATGGTTTCTAAATGGTAAAACGTAACCAGAAACTTGAATGAAACAGTTTATACAATGAACCCTAGAAATTCAAATTGATAAATCTGTTAACTGTTGATTCAATTAACGTTAGAGCTTTTAATTAGTTAATAATAATGAATCCAAAACATGTATTATTTACCTCTAACAAAGACCAATCACTGGTCTAACTGAATCTGCGGTTGCCGGCCAAGAATGGATCAAGACACCAAGAAAACGATGAACGGTTTAATTAAGTATAGGGGTTAGTTATGCACTAGTATGAGGATTAAAACTACAAGTTTAATTGAGTTATGGTGTTCGTTAATGTGTATAATAAGGACGAGGTGGTGTCGGCTATTACAATTAGGTATAACGAATCAAAATTGATCAAGTTAACTAAATTTAAATCGTTGGTTAGGCCAAAGATGGAATGTATAACATGATCCTTGATTTGATTTCCAAGTTAGTGACGAGAATTGAGGTCCAAGCTAAGTTCTGGTGTAAACGGATGTGTAAATTGGATATCGGATTTGTGTGTGAATCAGGTAAACGGGTCAAAGATGGGTTATAATAATATTAATATATAATATTTGCATATTAGTCCCTGAATTTTAAAGATGGAAACATAATTGAACAAAAGCTTAGTTTAGGGACTTTTGCAACATTTTGAAAGTTATAAATATATATTATATAAATAATTAAACAATAATATAATAATAATTAATTTACTCGATAAACGTGATAAAATTTCCTGAACATCGAAATGGGTCGGGTATGTAATAAAAATATTAATTTGAAAAGTCTGAGTTGTTGCAGTCTCCCTTACTTTAGGAAATTTCGTCCTGTAATTAAAGAATACTATAACAACACCGATACATTTGGAGGTAAAGAAATTTTAATTATGATTTAAAACTAATCATATACAAAATTTTGAATAGTTGAAGCAAGGCTTCAAATGAAAACCCGATAAGGACAGTTATATATAGGACGTACCAGCGGCGTACCCACAATGTCCTTATCATCTTTACATTTGTAACGTTATACCAACTACTGTTAATTCTATATTACGACACACAATTATTCGGATTATGATTTCCATGAAAGGACTTGGTAATTCCGTGTGGACTCGTAATTACTTAGATCGTCGGATGGTCTACATAAGTCGTCCCATTGTGTAGGTTACAAAACATTTGAAAGAATATGATTTTGAGAAAACAAAAGTTTTAAGTATTTTTAAATTATAAAAACCAGAAAATCACCAATGTATAAGACATTTTTCCAAAGTTGTAGTGGATTTTTATAAAACAGAGAAATTTCTAAGACATCTTTTAAACGTAAAAGTATAAGTATTTAAAGTTGAAAAGAGATAACTTATTAATAGTTGAGGTTAATAAAGTGAGTTGTGATGAATGAGGGTAAGGAAATAGGATAGAGTTAGGCTTTAATAAATAATATATTTAAACAAAAGAAACTTTACTCATAAGGTGAGATATGCAAATGACAAGGTTCAAATTGAAATAATCCAAGGCCATAAAGAGGCATTACAATCATAATTAGGAAAAGACAAATAAATTAAAATAAGATAAGGAAAACAACAAAGGTCTTCGGAGTCCTTGAGTAGCTCAACTGACATGACTTGAAGCACCATAAAGAGTTACATTCATACGAGTAAGAGTAGTCGAGGTAGATTGACTTAGGATATCTTGAATGGGTTGAACTTGCATAGCAGGGGATTAAGTAGAGTAGGCTTGGTACACTTGAGCTTGCGGATGAAGGTTTTGATAGAGTTGGGTTAAGTAAGGTTGAACATGGTTGATGGGAGGAGCTTGAATGACAATGGGTGACTGGGTTGGAACGTAGTGAGTATGGGTAAAGTAGTAAGGTGTAGTCATAGTTTGAGTTTGATGGGCATGGACAAGTTGAGGGCACTTATTACGAAGACGATTTGGGTCACCACAATGATAGCAAGCATGGGTATTAGGAACACTGAGTTGAGCATGTGGGGTGGCTTGTGCATTAGGCGGGACACGGCATGTGTTAGCAAGGTGACCATAGTGTTAGAGCATTAATGTCTAATGCTAGGTCTTGTGGACTTAATATGTCATATTTATATAGTTAAAGGACTAAAAAGTTAATATTAGAAATTGCTAAGGTACATATAAGTCATACCAGCGTATAAGACTTATACACAACGTATAAGTCTTATACACTAGGTGGTTTATACACTACCATAGGGACTTGTATATATAGCCGAATATTGTCATTTTTTGTAACAGTTTTGTAATTTCTGAGCAGACACTGTTATATTAATATATCAAATTTATGAGTGATTGTGTTCTTATTCCTTTATGATATGATTCCGTAATATCATTTAGTACAGTAAATACATTTTAATTAATATGTATCATAACTTTTTACACGTACATGATGTTATACATGATTCAGAAAACGGACTTTCAAGTGGTATCAGAGCATTAGGCTCGTATTTGCTACCGAACTGAAAACATTCATTGGTTTAAAGATGAAGATTTGAAGATATCAAAGTCAAAGTCATAGTCGAACAGTACTTCTTCAATTATTCACTCGTTTATAGATCAATTACTTCGGTGAATATGTACGTTACTATATATTAATTATTTATGCACGAGTGGTTTTGTCAAATTCAAAATGAATTTCAAGTTTCAAATCACGTATGATGAACAAATTGTTTCAGCGTATATGTCCTAATTGCTCCATAAAAGTTGAGTTTGACCGTATAAGTATTGGATTCCATATACGTTGAGTGTTATAAGTATGAGTAGTTATACGTGTAAGTGGTTACACATTGAGGAATTATTCGTGTAAGTGGTTACACGTCCGTATAAGTTGAATTGACATATACGATGAGTAAGTTGGATTAGACTTATACGCCAAGTATTACTTATACGTTGGCTTAGTTTATTTTATTGATTTTCGTGCAACAATGGAAGATTTAAATGCTTTTGTGACACATCTGTCACCGATACTTCAGAATATCAATTTGGAAAACGAAATGGGAACATCTACTAAGCCCCCAAAGCTTTTAAGGATGGAAGATTATCCAAGTTGTGCCGATAAGTTCAAGACTTATGTTCAAGCTGTGAATTATGATGCGTGGGAAGCTATTGAGGTGGAATACATCATTCCACGAAATGAGAATGGTACTAGTCATCGGCTATCTCAAATTCCCAAGGCTGACAAAGCAAGATTTCTTCGTGAGAAGAAGATGATGAATTTGTTTCAACAATCGATCAAGTCTGAAATCTTTCAATTGTTACAACATAATGGATCATGCCAGTCAATTTGGGAAGGGTTGATGAATAAAGATGGAGGAAATCCTGACATGAAAAAATCAAATATGGGTTTGTTAAAGAAAGAGTTTGACATATTTACCATTGTCAAAGGTGAATCGATGCCTCAATTGATTGAGAGATATTGTCATATTGTGAATGAGATGAAGAGATTAGGAATTTATAAAGAGGAGTATGAATATATTGACAAGCTTGTTGATTCTTTGTCGGATGATTGAAATACTTTCATTATGATTCAGCAATCGAACCCGATTAACTATGCAAGATTGAATTTAGCTCGATTCATCGAAAAGTTGGAAGCACATGAAATTGAGTTACACAAGAAACAGAAAATGAAGAGCACTTCGGTTACTCAAGACATTGGGTTGTACTTTAATTCATCACAATCAGTGATGCTCCTAGCCCGAAGATTCAAGCTGCTTTTGTCACAAATAGTAGTTTTGGTGGTAGTTCTCAAACAAGTCAACCATCTAACATACCACACTACACAAGCTCTTATACTGGAACCAATGAAACCAATTCTGTTCCTGATCAATCTTCAAAGCCGCTAGTCCACCATCTGATGTTGTTCAATGCAACATTGCTGTTAATATCAAGAAAAAGAATGGACTGACAGTCGTAAATGTACAAGAACATATGGCTTTCTTAAGATCTGTCCTTGAGTCATATGAGTGTTTGATAGCTGGGCATATTGGTAACTACAACATGACTAAAAAAAATTATGATCTGATTGATCCTGAGGAAATGGAAATGCTAGATATTTGTTGGTGTATGGAAAGTATTGTGAGAAGAGCACAAAGATTCAGAGAGAATACTGGTAAGAACTGCCTTGATGGAACAACTTCAAAACACGGATATTTTCCCTTAGATATTTTCCACAGTTGTTTCAATCAAATCAATCCCAGCAGAGTTCTTCACTATTGCAGCCCAAAACCCTAAAGGTAACATCTTATTTTCATGAATTTCATGCTTAATTAACATGATTTAAACATAGAAATTTAGGTTTTGATTAGTATTAAACATTTTAACCATAAAAAACCCTAAAAATCATGTTTTGATCTTAAACATGTTTACAAAGCAGAACTACATAGATTTTTGACCAAAAACACGGATTAGAATATTAATATGACGTTTTTACGGTTAAAAACCTGGATTTGAAACCCTAACCGAAACCCTAATTAACAAGGCTGGACTATGGATGATATATGCTCGGTTTTGTGTTATATGATATGTAGATACACTGACTTTGTGACCCAAGACCCGGAGAGTCAATAAAACCACCGAAAACTATCTAAATTGATAAGGTAATTACCGTATTACTCGTTTAGGGGTTGTTTAGTATTAGGGTGTGACGTGCTTGTTGTTAGTTTGTGAAACATTTCAGGGACATTCAGGATCATATAAGTGACTCCCTGTTCAAATTGGTAATGTTCGATAAACGGAGAATATTTGGCGAATTTATTACCGTTTATTAGCGTCTATGTGGGAAAAATAGTTAAACTTATTGAAAAATTATGAAATTTGATTTGGAACTTTTAAATGTTATGGTAAGATCAGTGGAAAAAATTGGGATCATTTGGAGATGTCTAAGTATAGGTTATGTATTTGCGTTTTTATCGAGTTTTAACAGCCTAAAAATGCACAAAAGGGTATTTTGGCCAAAGAATTAGGTTCAGTGAATTTTATAGGGGTTGTGTTATCGTATTATGACCACTTAGAAAACTTATCGGATTTTTTGGGTATTGTTTGACAAAAACGGGTTATTTATCGGTTAATTATCTATACTATATTAAAATACATATAAGAGGGGCAAAAGAGTCATTTAACAAAACTCTTAAAAATAAGAGTTTTACAAATTAAGAAGCTTAAGGTACAACTCTTGAAGCAGCTTATTGAAATCCTGCTTAGATTTCACATCTGACCCAATTTCAAAATTTGAATTCCACCAGGTTTTCTACCAAAAGTCTTTGCAGACATACTTTTGGGGTTCCCAAATTTGAATTATTTCTCTTCCATGGCCGGATCTCATATACTTCCTCTCATTTCCGCCTATCTCAACCCAAACTTTTACTTCAACGAAGAGGACTTCTGATTTCTTCTACAACTGCTGGCTGGCATGCACCTCCGCTGCAGGCCTTCGTTGGTCCTGTCTTTAGCCTAGATGTGCGATTAATGGTTTTACCCGAGGTTAGATTTTTGCCAAACAGATCAAAATTAGTGTTAGGGTTTTGTGTTATTTCTGTTAGCGAATACTACTGGTGGCATCATTTTTTTGCAAAGCACGAGTTTTCGGTGGTTTAGATGCTTGATAATAATTGTGGTTGTATTTTTTCGTTTTCATTTTCAGGGTTTAGGGTGAATTTGCTTTCGACGATATCAATGGTTTAAAGGTGAGTGAAATCCAAGTTAGTTCTTTGTGTTTTGTGGGTCTGTTGAATCTTTTTTTTTTTTTTTTTTTTTTTAATTTCTGAAATCAATACTCACTTCAAATAGTTGAATGCTAATGATCATAGCTATGAGTTTACAACACAGCTTAAAAAACCATTTGTATTTTGCTAGCTTTAAAGGTAGTACTCGTGTCTCTAACTTTTACTGAAAGCTGATTTTGATTTGGTAAGAAACATAATTCTCCATGTATGTTGCAATTTCTTGACTTTGTAGGTTCAACGTCCACACGTTGTTCATATAGTTCACGAGAATGAATGAAGCTGCTGATTTAAATGCATAATTTTTGGATTTCAAATCAAGTCCGTATAGCGAATGGTAATACCATATATGTTCCTTCAAGGTTTTGTCTTTTTGGGTAATGATTAGAAATCATCATAAAACAAGTTAAGAGAAACGGATTTTTTTTGGGTATGGCATCGGATAAACATATGATTCAACTGGTTGCCATTTCAACTTTAATTGAAATAAAAAGTATATCTACGGTGGAATTGGGAGATCAATTAATGATATTGAGCATATTGAAAACCTTTAGAGAACAATTATAATGGAAGCTGGCTCAATTGTACTCATGTATTTATTATGCTAAGTCTTTGTTCTATTGATCATTTAAACTGTATAACAATTAAATTTGTTAGCTTACATGTTCTACTAGTTTATTGTTTTCAATAGGGCTGACCCAACCTACTTCAGCGTCAGTCCCGGTGTTCAGGTGTAGTACATGTGCGGAAAGACGGAAATAGGTACAATTTTTATTAATACAAACAGGTCAGTCTTTTCTGGTTTTATTCCTAACATGCCAAAGAGAAACGGGCCAATAATTTCCCAGAGTGTACTTTTATTGCATAAACAAACTGTATTGTTAAATGTTAATCATCAACAAAAGTTTTAATTTTTTTTTGGCAATTATGTTTCTGGTTGCAAATGAAACGAAAAACACGTAAGGAGCAGCTCTTGTTAGTTTATTTATCTTTTTATTAAAGAAACGGACAAACACGAAGAAGACCAATTAAACAAATGAGGCTTTCTTGTTTGTGTTTGTTCATCAAGAAAATGAACGTCTTCGCGTTTGTTTATGTTCGTTCGTCAACAGTATAAACAAACAATTCACAAACCATAATAAGCGAACATAAGTAAACATAGTGAATGAATATAACCGAACCAAAACCATTTAAAATTAAATATGAACCGCGTTAAGCTAAAAATGTTATTAATAGTAGATTAATAGTAGAATAAAATTGTAACGAGTCTAAAAAATTTTAATGAATGTAAATGAACAATTAATACTAACGAAAATGATTATAAGTTACAGAAACTTCATGCTGTGAGCATGTGAATGAGTCTTGATGTAAGATTGGTTAAATCTTTTTAGCATTTCAAAGATAGCAATAACATTTTTTAAGTATAAAAATAGAATAATATAGTTCAATACTTCATGTGTGGAACCACATGCATTTGTGCAATATATTGGTGATGTGGTTTTATCTGTGCAGGTTGCGCACATCAAAGTTAGAAATAGACATGGTCAACCTGGCCATGTTACACATGTTGACCTAAACATAGGGAAGATTGTGACAAGGTATGCCACACTTTGAGCAAAACTGAGCAAATGTAGGCATGTAGCAGTGCAACTGAAAAGTTTGGAGTCAACTGAAAAGTCAAGAATTCTGGTCTGGTTTCTGACGTTGAACCAAAGCTAGCATCTTTAGTTATTTCAATAGCAACTGCTTTTTTGTCAAACTTTTTACTCACCTTTGATCACTTTTGCAATAGTGTTTTATAAGACTTACTGAATTAGATGAGATTTTTGAAAAAAAAATATTTATTTATGTTGACAGACAAATGTGAAAAGGATATTAGTGGTCATCTGGCTCCGAACGCTTGTAAAATGTGATTGGAAAGGTCGGTTAAGCATGTCTTACGTTGCAAATTGTCACCGGGCCTACCCTGGTGCGACTCAGCTTGTAATTGTCAACTCAAGCCTAAAAATAAGCTTCATTAATAAATGATCCCGAGATCCCTGAATTGCTATTTGGAACTGTCCCAGACCTGCTCAAGGCCGGTGGTCCGAGAGGCCGGTTTAGTGGTCGTGCAGCTACTGCAGCAGTTTGCATGCTAAGGTTTCATAATAAGGGTATTTGTAATTCGTTTACAAAGTGTAAACACCCCTATCCCCTGCTGGTAGGTCTTTATTATAATTTTTGGAATAATTTTGTTTGTATTATCAATTGTGTTAATTAGAAACTAGTATCAGGGTTTTTTTTTTTTTTTACATGTAACTAGAGGTGGGGGATGTACCAAATGGGTGTTGGACTGTTGGAACGAGTGGTTTTTTTAGATACAGAGCTTCCTGATGGTATGTACTCTATTATTATTTTTATTGTATTATTATTATTATGAATATTTTCTTGCTTTTAGTTTTGCCGAATTCCTAGGAAACCGTTAATATATTCGAGCCACGAGCAGGTCTAAACCTTATAACAGGTATCTTTGTCTTGCCTGTGCACACTATATAAGATCAATAAAGTAACAGTTTTAATAGTTGATTAAGATTTGTTGATAATGTGGATTTAGATGTTAATGTTGTTTTTTACTTGATGACTTCATGAATTATAACAGCTCTACAACAATTGACTTGGATTAATCGATTATATGTGATTGAATCTGCAAATTGCTACATCTAATGTGACTCTAAAAACTGATTATTTTTTTGTATTTAATTTGACTTTGTTTTTAGAATTTATTGAGCAGGTTGTTTTGGGACTTAATGGCGGTGACACGCTGTTGTGTTTGGGATATCTCACTGTTGAAGTCACAAATAGGAGTCAAAACTCAAAATAGTTGAAGTTGGAGATGCACATGTATAGTAGTATGTATGTTTGTTTATATACATATAGTCGGTAGATGTGTGTATTCTTATGACATGTACTTTTTAATGAAATAGGTGTATTGTATGTATATGTGCGTTGATATGTATACGTATTTGTGTACGTATTTTGGTTAGGTTCACAGATCACTTATATATGTGTTATTTTTTATTGCGAATCAAGAGAATACCATCACTTGAATGCTAAACAGTATCGAGCCCCACTTCAACGATGCTACAAGTAGGAAAAAAACCAATAGATAACGGATGGATTGATAAACTAACAAAAAATGAGTACCACTTTATAAATTGTCGTTGCCCGCCGCATCGCGCAAATACCTACTAGTAACAAATAAATGAATTTTTATAATTAAATAGTTAGGTATAAAATTATGAAAATAATTTTATAAAATTCTACATATTTTAGTTTATTTTTACAAAAATTCCCGTAACTTATATATAATTACAAAAATAGTTATGAATATTTGAATATTTAAATTATATATGTATTAACAAAACTGACAGTTTTGTGTTTAACGAACTGACTGGTATGTCAAAACATCAAAAGTGGTCAAATATCTTAGTTTTGGATGAGATTTATAAAAACGAACTTTTTACGAGATTTCCGGACATTTAGGGTGAATTGTACGCGTTTTGTATAATCAAACCCGTATGAAAACGGAAACGAACCCTGCATCAATTCAGATGCCGAAACTTTAAACTTCTTTTATAAATCAAATCATTTTATCAAACAATATATTTACTTAAGTTTGTGGATCTTACCTATTTCCGAAAGCATAAACGATCAACTTAGCTAGGCACGAAAAACGATGCAATTAAGCCAAATCTGGTTTTAAAACATTTCATAACGTACAACGTTACAATCTAAGACTACTGGCATGTTCTGGGCGTAATAGCTATACCCAGACTAGTTATACAGCCCGATTTAGGTTAAAGATTGTACTAGTGTTAACCGTACTATACTAATTATAGGATACGACCTATAGTCAAGGCATTATACATAGTACACGTGTAACCAATCAGTACTACGATAAATTGAGTTTCACGACCCCATTTTCAAAACTGTTTTCCAAACTTTTGGGGTGGAAAGTGTGTTTATATATACTTACATACTTGAAAACTTGTGATGATGTGAATTATCCAAGTACTAACACTAGAAAGTCCCCACAAACACAAGTGATTAACTTCGCGCCAGTGACGTGTGGATAGTACTATCGGTTTGACAAACCCAACTGACATGCCTGGAGGGGTTTGCCGGAACATGTTAACCCAGTTGCACATTGTCATTTAATCGTAATACATTTTGCTATGTGGTGTTAGACATAGTACGAACTTGGGGAAAAGTGGTTGTTAAATGCCAGAGGGAGTGCATGGGCAAGGGTGGCCATGTGTTTTAGCTCGTTTCGGTTTCACTTGTGGCTTAGTATAAAAATATCATACACGTACATACATACATACATACATACTGTGAACTTTATGAACTCGTATACTTATTTTCGTTCGTACTCGTTAAACTTTAGACTCACCACCTAGACGCTGTTGACCCGTTTTAACATGCTTTTCATGTGAACCAAAGTTGGAATGATTTCTACATTCTCGGTGTTAAAATCTGAAGTTGAATCGCTGTAAACAGATGCAAGTACATAGTAATGAATAAGAAGCCGAGAACTAGTTATGTGTTTTTCACTTAGTTTGTAAACTTAGTACCAACCAATGTAATATAATGTAAATCAGTTTGTTGAATTTCTGTAACACCCCGTAACCGCAGCGGAAACGTACACGGGATGCAACAGACACATCTGATATCAACAGCATTGCTAATAAAGAAAATACCACTACATTAACTTATAACATATTACATTGTTGCGAGTTTCGTTACTGTCTAGGTGTTACACACATATTTTAACGATAAGACATTAATTTATATTCATTACAAAATATAGAGCAGCAAGCTTCCAACAGGTAGCACAGATAATTAAGCACATTTCGATCATTCCAACTTGGGCATACCTAGAAAACATGTAAGAAAACGGGTCAACTACGAATAGTTTGTGAGTTTCACTAATTTAAATAAACACTGACAGATCATTTTAATAACCATTTATTAGCAATGAAATTATGCTGGGAACTATGTTACCCCAGAGCATTTCCATTAATCTTCTGGGAACTACGTTATCCCAGGACAATAATAACCTCTGGGAACTATGTTACCCCAGAACAATAATAACCTCTGGGAACTAGGTTACCCCAGAACAATAATAACCTCTGGGAACTACGTTACCCCAGAACAATAATAACCCCTGGAAACTATGTTACCCCAGAACAATAATAACCTTTGGGAACTATGTTACCCCAGAACAATAATAACCTCTGGGAACTATGTTACCCCAGAACAATTCCACACGATAAACAATTTATATATTCTATGCATCAAACCATATATATATAAATATACAAGTGTTTCCATACGATCAGTATGTACTTAAATATTTTAACAAAGACATGTTTTCCGCCCCGGGAAAATATTTAAAACAGTTCAGTAAAAGGGGCTCGTGAAAACTCACCTTTCTGTGAGTCGGGATGTGATACAATGAACTGCTATAAGCCTGGATCTGTAATATAATATATAGTCGTTACTATATAATTCCCATAAATTAAATACGTATCAATCGGTACATCTGGGGACATTGTTAGCCCAGTACTGTACTCGATTCGGGAACAATGTTAACCCCGTGACACTTCTAAGGACTCAGATTGTGACATTGCTTAGAGTCTGACGGTCAAAATTATCATTTTTATAATTTCCTTGATTTGCGTGCCTAGCACGGTTAACCGTTTTTAGTTTCAAAAATGAGTTTGGTCATACCCGACCCAAAAATGGTGTTTGACTGTTAATTTAGTTAAAGTGATGAAATTAGAGCTCGGTTTGGACACCCCGTTTGGCCGCGGGGCCCGTTTCCATCATTTAGGTGCCGGAAACAGTAAAATCGGTTAAAATTACCCAAATCATCCGAATTATTTTCGGATGATTTATTTTTACTTAATTTACTTAGTTTTATGGAAATGGTCCATTTTTAAGGTTTTCATATACCAGTCAGCTCGCTTATGCGAGTTTTGCCGGTTTACACGTTTTAAGCTTTAAAAATTTGTTTTTATGTTCTTTTTAGCACAAATAATTACCCGTTTAGTCTCGGGTCTTGAAATTTTGCACAAAACTTATTTTGACAGTAAGAAATTTTATAAAAATTTTCCAGATTTATTTTCTTATATTTACATTTATTTATCTATTTTTAAACCTTATTAAAACACTAAATATGTCAAAAATACCAAATAACTTTAGAAAATTCCCAAATTTTTCTGGGATGATCCCTGCCATCCTCATAACTCCCTGGAATTTTTCCAGAACCCAAAACTCATTTTTCAAGCCATTTTCACAAAAACCGAGCTAGAAAGCTCTAGAACTTGTTTTACCGAAAAGCCCCTTTAGACTTTTCCAACTGAGCTCAAATTTTGTGTGTGTATTTTATATGTTATAAAAAGCTTATCCTAAATTTTCCAGAATTTTTCATCAAGTTTAGCTATTTTTCACCATTTTTGGTCAAAACCGAGCATTAAATTCACCAAATATTCATCTTTTATCCAAAAATTACCAAAAATTCACAGATCTCATATTTTCATGTGTAGATTATCTCTGTGAAATTTCGTGACCCAACTCTAAGCACATTACAATCTGTCCAAAATCACTAAATCACACGAAAACCGAACTATTTTGTGTTTTCTAGCGTTAGATCGCAAAGATCTTGGTTTCTAGCCTTTGCTAGCCACTAGATACAACACTTACAAGCACAATAACACTATACCAAGCAAGTTACACCAACAATCAAACCATTTCTTTCATAGTGTCGGTTTTGATATAAAAACAAAGGTTTTAACCGTAAAAATCCGTTCTCGACTCTTTTTACTCATTTCTTGGACCAAGATCCCTTGTATAACATGTATAAATCTCTTGATCATGCAAGAGTCGGTTTCATCTCGGGCTTTCACCCGTCTTTCACATGGAAAACCCATTTTACAAGATTTCAACCGTAAAATTTCGTTCTAAACTCTTTTAACTCATCACTTGGATCAAGATCTTTTGTATAACTTGTATACATCACTTGATCATGCGAGAATCGGTTTCAACTCGGGTTTTCACCCATTTTTACATTTGAAACCTCCTTTTCTCAAGATCATGGAGTTAGAAACAAGATTCAAGTATTAAAACATGTTCATACCTTCAAGTTTTTGGTTAAAAGTGATGAATTTGGATGGATACTTGAAAGATATGAAGAGATTTGAGAGAATTTGTTGATGAAAAAAAAAGAAAATGAATTGATATTATGCCACCATATGTCACACCCGGCCCTGAGCGGCGGAAACAGCCGGGCGCGCGCGAGTGGGGATTGATAATTAAGCACGGGCCATTGCAAACATTCAAAGTAAGATTTTCATTGCGCATGAAATGTTTAATACAAATACATTACATTGTTTAAAAATTACATAAAAACATCCAAGTATAAAAACTGTTGAAGATTTCCACGCCATATCCCCTTGCGCGGCGGGAACAACCACGCGCATCGAAGGGATAGAACTAAAATCTTCCAAAAAGCTAGTTTTAGATGTTCAGCGTGGGGTGCTCTAAGTGTGACTCCATGCGCTACCTAGTTATCTCCTGAAAGACACGTAAAAACATTTGAATCAGTATAAACTGAGTGAGTTCACAAGTTTTAGTAACTTGATAAATCGCATTGCATCATAGTCTTAATAAAAATCATATTGAAACACATTTCTGATTTCATGTCTAAACATATACTTGATAATCCGTATGAAAACATAGATCTGACACATATTTCTGATAAAAATCGTTCCGCGGGCTACGCGCGAACATTACTGGGAATCGTGCTCGTCTGTGTAAGTGGCGCTGCCACTACGAGCGAAATAAGTAATACCGTCCCGCGGGTTACGCGTGGACATTTCTGAAAAACGTGCTCGTCCATGCAAAGTGGCGCTGCCACTACGAGCTAAATAATGTAATGCCGTCCCGCGGGTTACGCGCGGACGTTGTGCCGGAAAACAAGGCGCTCGTCCATGCAAAGAGGCGCGACCCCTACGAGCGGGCTCAAACCCATAGTACTGCCCCATGACCATACTAGGCACTCGTCCATGCAAAGAGGTGCGACCCCTACGAGTGGGTGGATCAAACCAGCAGTCCCTACCCTTAGAGTTCCAATGGTAAAGTGATCACTTACTCGAATTCTAGCGCACATACATCGAAAACCATAGATAACCGTTCGCATTGCTCATCATGAAACATAATTTAAACACATAATCGCTTGCATAGCTTGTAAGTATACCATGATAAAACATTATTTAAGTACGTGTCCCTTGCCCCGAAAACAGTTTAAAAGTAGTGAAAACAGTGAAAATAGGGGCTGTGAGACTCACCTGTGGTTCTTGTTAAGGGATTAATCGAGATTCGGGTTTCCTTGGTGTTGGCCTCGGAATTGAAGGTCTAGTAACAGGATCGGAAATGAAAACAACGGATGCTTGGGAGATGATTAGTGTAAGTTTGCAGTTCTTAAGAGAGAAGTTTGAAGTGTGTTTTGGGTGATAATTTAGGTTACATATTTATAGGCAAACTCAAGGGAACACAATCCCTTGCTTTAGGGGATTGTAATCTTTTCATATCTAGGTGTAATAAAGTATGGAAATTATTATTATTTATTTAAAAGTGGAGTAGTGGATAAAAGATTTTGATTTGATTTGGACAGGACATGCAGGTCTGTGGTTGGTGGGAGTAGGGTGGCTGACAGTTGACTTTTCATGTTACAGTGTGCTTTTTCAGGTACTTTTGTCAGTGTACAGTAAAAAGTGGAAAATCTGTGAAACACGCTACTGTTTCCTTTTGGGCGGGAGTAATCTCCTTACCTCTGGAGAATAGACTAAGTGTTCTGCGCGTATCACTTTGTGCGCATAGTTTTCTGCGTGAAGGATATTTCTTTGCTGCGGGTAGGTACGTAACCTTCTCGCAGTCAGGGACATTGAGTTTCATTTGTAGATTCTCCAGGTGGTCTTGGTATTTCAACATAGTGATCAGTTATGTTGAAGTCAATTCCATCTTGGAGCTTCAGACAAACTAGCTCTCAATGTTCCCCGCCATGCGGGGAGGTTAGTTCCCTTTCCGCACGCGCATAAACGATTTGGGATGCACCCGCCTTAGCATCATGCGAGACGGTCAACCCAATAGACAACATTATGGATACATAAAACCAATACACTCGCGCATGGCGCATATAACATATGCCCATGCTGGTTCTTATCATGGCGCGCTCGCGCAGGGTGCACATAACAAATACCCGCGCTGATTCTAACATAGCGCGCTCGCGCAGGGCGCACATAACATGCCCGCGCTGACTAACATAGCGCGCTCAGCGCAGGGCGCACATAACAAATGCACGCGCTGACTAACATAGCGCGCTCGCGCAGGGCGCACATAACAAATGCACGCTGACTAACATAGCGCGCTTAATATTTACAATCACCTAATTATTAGGTTGATTACTTAGTTTATAGGATTGGGAAATTACCCGGGTGTCACATTCTCCCCCTGTTAAGAGAATTTCGTCCCGAAATTTAGGAGACGTCGCTGGCAGAAGCCATGCTCTGAAAGAGGTGTGGGTATTTCTGGCGCATTTGATCTTCTCTTTCCCAAGTAAATTCAGGCCCACGCCTTGAGTTCCATTGAACCTTTACTAACTTGATTCGACTTCTGCGCAACTTTTGTTCTTTCCAATCGGTTACTGCTATAGGTTCTTCTACGAAGTGCAGTTGTTTGTCGATGTGAATCTCTTCCAATGGTAAAATCAACGTTTCGTCAGATAAACACTTTTTGAGGTTGGACACATGGAACGTATCATGAACTCCACTGAATTCGGCGGGTAAACGGAGTTTATAAGCAACCGGACCGATCCTTTCCAGGATCTCAAATGGTCCAATATAGCGCGGATTCAACTTTCCTCGCTTGCCGAAACGGGGGACTCCTTTCCATGGAGAGACTTTCAAAAGTACTTTATCCCCCACTTGAAACTCCAACGGTTTCCTTCGCACATCTGCGTAGCTCTTCTGTCTGTCGCGCGCTGTCTTAAGGCGATCCCGTATCTGAAAAATCTTGTCTGTTGTTTCTTGGATCAATTCTGGACCAGTCATTTGCTTGTCACCCACTTCAGCCCAGCACAGTGGGGATCTACACTTGCGCCCATACAAAGCTTCAAACGGCGCAGCCTTGATGCTTGTGTGATAACTGTTGTTGTAAGAAAATTCAACCAATGGGAGATGAGTATCCCAGCTACCACCGAAATCGATTGCGCACAGCGCGCAGCATATCTTCCAATGTCTGGATTGTTCGCTCGCTTTGACCATCCGTTTGGGGATGATATGCCGTACTCATGTCAAGACGAGTACCTAAAGCCCCTTGTAACGATCTCCAAAACCTTGATGTGAACTGACTATCTCTATCAGAAATGATGGACACTGGGACTCCATGTTTTGAAACTACTTCTCGAATATACAATCGGGCTAACTTTTCCATCTTATCGGTTTCCTTGATCGGCAGGAAGTGCGCTGACTTAGTTAGCCGATCAACAATAACCCAGATCGTGTCGTAACCCCCAGGTGTCCTTGGCAGTTTGGTGATGAAGTCCATAGAGATTTGTTCCCACTTCCACATGGGAATTTCTGGCTGCTGAAGCAACCCTGATGGTTTCTGGTATTCAGCCTTTACCTTCG
>NW_027502935.1:0-17353 GCF_021521415.1 Bidens hawaiensis
ACCCACTGAGTTAGTAGAAAGTTTATACAAAAAGCTGCAGTGAACCCATAAATAAATATAGAGTGAACCCATAAACAAAAACATCAAATGTTTTGTTGGTTCGTGTCTTTGCTTTGTAACTGTAGGAACCCAGGTTCTAATCTCTTCCTAGCATTTTTTCGATTTTTTTGAAGATATATAGCTGAAACGATAACTATATATAGGGTTTAAATCATTACTGCAGAATTTAGTTTGTATATATTTTTAGAAATGCACACCGCAACCGTGTTAGTATAGGGTCATTACCACTTGTTCAGAGATGCAATAGCAATGAATAGCCACAATTTTAGTGTATATAATTAATAAACTAAACTTGTTAAAGTTTGTCAAGAGGTATCAACATGATTTTATTTTTGTTTTTTCATTTCTAAAGATGTTTTTTTACTACTACATCGTAATTTTATTGTGTGATGAATCTTACCTGACTCAATCCGAACCGTCGAACCGACCTAAAAATTTTTATATCTAGCCCTATGAAATTAGAGCATCTAAAACGAGTGAAAAATTTCCTGGATCTGCCACTGGTCGTTGACATCCGTCCACTGCTGATTGGATCCCTACTATTGCCGCTGACCTCGGTTCGCCGCTTATTGGACTTCGGTCCTCCGCCGCACCGCCTGCTAGACTAGGTTATGCCGCCGCGCTGCTAGTTAGTTAGTTTTCTTTTTCTTTTGGTCGCTGCGTTGCCGCATTGCATGTTTCTTGCAGGATTATAAATATATCATTGAAGCCCGTGGATGATAAAGTCAAGCAAAATATGGATTTGTTGGCAAAAGTTTGGATTTCTAAGTCGATCAAAACACATTTATCTTATTATTATTGTTTTATGTTTTTAGTTTTTTCCAGTCTAAGCTTCCGGTTTCCTTCCGCTCTGACTGTGGGGGAGTATTGGATTATATTATGTAATGTGAGCCCATGGGCCCATCTTAGGTGATTAGGGTTTAAATATCATTCTCTATATATTGTAATGCATTATTATCAATCAAGGTAACCTAGTATTTAGTATCTACCAATATCTTACAAGTAATACCCAGGTCGGATTCAGGTTCGGGTCCGGGTCGGGTATTGAACCGGGTCTTCAGTACCAGGGTATTTGAATACCCTATTTTCGGGTATTGAAAAACCTGTTTTCCGGGTATTTGAATACCTTATTTTCGGGTATTGAAAAACCTGTTTTCCGGGTATATGAATACCTTATTTCCGGGTATTGAAAAAACCATTTTTCTGCAGCGTTCTTTTGTTAACGGGCCTGCTTCGTTTTTTTTAATTCTAACTCCATTTTTTGCATATAAACTTCAAAGTTCATTCAAACATATGCAAACTACTAAACAATGATATAAAAAACATATATTTTATGTGTTTTAAATTGTTGTTTGGTATATCAAAAGGCGCTGCTCTAAATAAGTATTTATATCAAATATGTGCTTCAAAAAAGATCCGTTGGAGAACGGCTATTGTCACACCCCGACCAAAGGCGGCGGAACATGCCGAGGTGTAACGATTGTCCATAAGCACATGACACTAATTAAAGTGACAGTATTTAATAAACTCATTTCATTTCACAACATCGAAAATGTCACATAACAATTATCCATAAAATAACCATAAACAAGATATCACAAAATATGGCAAATTGATATTGTTCATTTTTACTAATTTCCTAAGGTCTTTGATGTCGTTTTCTTCACAATCATAAATCAACCAAGATGCAAACCTGCAACATTTCATAAAATAAAGTTTGTCAACACAAAGGTCGGTGAGCAATTCATAAGTTTGATCATATTAGTATATAATAAAGATAGCCACAAAACTTGCATACGAAACGATAAATAAAAGTGGTAATTTGGATAAATAGATATCGCTAAACACATTAGCGACACCTAGCTATAAGGGGATGCCAAATAGTCTAGGATTTTATAGTTATCGTTAATTGCATTACGTTAACGACACCTTGCTATAAGGGGATGCCAAATAGTCTAGGATTTTATAGTTCCACCAACCAAAAGCGATAAACACATAGGCATATAAGCATAGAACACCAAATCGAGCAATTATTTAGGTAAAGTATACAACCACGTTTGTGGTTTAAGATTCAAATATAAAGCATTTTGTTGAATAAGTATGAAATGTCACCCCCAAAATAAAAGATGGAAAATGGGGTATGAAGTACTCACCTTCAAGTGGTAAACTTGAAAGATGATAATTTGGAGATTTGTCGGAACGACGAGTTTAACGCACAATGCCTAAAAAGAAAAGAAGTCTTGAATTTAGAAAGGTTGTCTTGAAGGTCTTTAAACAAAATAAATGTTGAGAAATGTAAATAATTAAAGTTCAAGGTTTAAAATGTGACTATTTAAGAATTTATAATAATAACCCTTTAAAAATGTAAGTTTGCTCGAAACCGGGTTAAAGTATCTAACCTTAATATTTACTCAACCTATGTTAAGTAATAAGGTGGGTAAAATGCAAGAATACAAATCCCTTTGGAATAAAGATACTAAAACGGGTTTTTTTTATCGAGTGTTCGGGTTGTCGGTTCGGGTCTTGATAATTGGTCAAACCCAAAGTCAACTTTCCAAAATATTGAATGTTATGAGATAACTCAATAAAATTTAATAAGACTTAACCAAGTATGTAGTTCCATTGTTTTAGAACTAACAACGCACGTTAAGCGAGTGTTCGGTTTTGTCGGTCCAAACTTTGTTATGAGATCAAGTTGGATCCAACATTTCCAAGTACTTAAGAAAATATTTAAAAATCAATTTGTAACTATTTTTAAAGAAATATACAAGTCTTGATGGCTAAAAAAAAACACACTTGTGTGTCTTAAGCGAGCAAGAATCGGTTTGGTTCGGTTTCCATCTCACAACAAGTTCATAGATGGTTTCCACATGTCCAAACACTAAAGAACTTGTATAATAATGTACAAATAAAAAAAATACCAAAAGTTAACAATAAAGTCTTTAAACAAAAGTTCGGTTTTCGGTTCGGATCGTGTTTCGGGTTAAGACCGAGGTAAGATTCTACAAACCCATAACCATAGAATTTGTAAAAATGATTTTAGAAACTTAGATCTAACACTAAGTATGTTTAAACAAACAAAACTAGTAACAAAGTTCGGTTTACGGTTTAGAGCTATTTACGGTTAAACCGAAGCATAGACTTTTAAAAACCCATAATCATGGAACTTGTAAACATGAGCAACAAAATAAAATAAGCAAGATTAATATATATGAACAAGTTATATAGATGTATATATATCAAGGACACGAAGTCCTCCATGAAGCGTTGCCTTATGGGGTCCGAAACCTCACCGACCGGAATTGGAGAAGTAACTACCAAAGGTAAACAAGGGGTGTGTATTATATATATGTTGCACAACCATAAACAAGTATTAATAAGGCTACATAAACTAATTAAGATGAAAGACTAAAATCCGTCAAGAACACTTAAGAAGATAACCTTGAATCTTTGATGTTTGAGAGAGTTTTTTTTTTTTAGTTGTAGCAAGGGAAAATGAAGAGGAAAGGTGGTGTATATATAGGGTAATGTTGGTGGTCAAATATGGGTGTGAGACACAAGAGTTTTCATGCAAAATGGATCAAGACAAAAACACAAAACAACAAAAAAATAAATAAATAAATAAATAATAAATAAAAATACAAATAAAAATAGGATGTTTTCAAGACCCAACAAGTGTGAAACAATATTGTAACATAAATCCATCATTTTGATTATAACATAAGCTTCGGTTTACAAATCGGGTCGGTTTACATAATAAACAAATACAAAACGAATACAAAAAAGACCCGAAATTGACGAATGTCACAGCTATAGATCTGTAGGTAGCCACGCAACCATTGCCAAGTGCCACACAAACACATGTGCATAAACACTAATATCCGAGTATGCAAAAAATCTAGTTCGGGTATGCAAAAAAACCCAGTTCGTGTATGCAAAAAACTCAGGTTTCGGGTATAACTAGAACCGGGTTTCGGGTATTATCAGGTTTATATCGGGTACGGGTTCGAGTTTCAGCATTGAAAGTCATACCGTATCCGTACCCTACGGGTAGGGTCGGGTTCGGGTTCGGGTATTAAAAACCCGGGTTTAAAAAAACCGGTTTCGAGTTTTTTTTTTCAGGTTCGGTTCCAGGTTCGGGTTTTTTATGCACCTCTACATATGAGCCCAAATTAATAGAAGCCCACTTTACATTGTACATAAGCCCAAGTAAGATTATTACTTAAACGCAAATATAATACACAATTAGAAAACCTAATAATATTAGAGTTAAACGAGTTTGTACTCCCGCATCACCTATCTCGATTAGTCACTAACATGTTATCTTGACATTATGCTAAGTTGTGACTTGTCTTCTCTTTTAGTTGTAACATTAAGTCGTTTACATTTTCCGATGCGATGAAAATCCATGTCACTGAAAAAGGTTGTCATGTTCATTTAACACCCTTTCTTCTTGACACTGATTTTACATAGTTATGGTTTATAGACAATTAAAACTATTTGAAATACCATCAATCATTGTACCAGTAATTGCGTTAACTCAATATACATGCTCATGCTATAGAAATCATTGTAAATATAATATATAAAAAACATATAAAAATGAAATAATTATACATTGCAAAAGTGTGCCATTTCCTTATCCATATTTACACTAAACCCAAACACCAAGTCACATAGGTCATAAAATATTAAAGGCGAATAGGTCCAATGGTAGCCTCATAGATTTTTTTATAGGATGCCATGAGTTTGAGTCTTATTCGTGACAAAGTGACACACGAGAGCCAGAAGTTTTACCACAGTGGGTTTCTCATGGAATTTGTGATGGGTGTGGTTATCAACACTGTCTGAAATCATAGACATGTATGACTTTTTGCCCATAGATGTATTTAAGTGGCTGTGCTATACTGGTCGTTAAAAACAACATAGTTTATAAAATGATAAAATTACAAATTTCCAATCATAGTTTATAAATAGTTTTTTTTTACATTTTTTATAAAATGAAACTATATACATAATTAAAACACATTCTCTATTTTTCCATGAATAGAATTTAAAGTCAAAGGAAGTGAAAGAAACCCAAATGTTGACGTATAGTCAAAGGCCAATTTAGTAATTTCGTCATCACCATAATATCATTCCCAAAGGTTGCCTTTGAGGCGAGGTTAATAATAATAAGCTTAAGCTTTGAACATCCAAATCCTGAATCATCGTCATCTTCATTGCGTCTAACCCTAATCAATGCGCTGATGAAGATTGCGGCAACGTGAATCCTCTCCGATCATGTCTTTGCCGGGTAGTCGAACCAGGTATATTCCGATTCCTATCTATTTCAATCGCTAACAAATCGTCCTATCGCATCGTTTTTATCGACTCCGTTCGTGTTGTTGTGCTATAATTGATTAGGTTATTGTTGATTATCCAGTTGAATTTGTGTTTCCTGTTATAAATGTAAACCCTAGGTTTCGAAGATTTGAAGGATTTGGACCTGTAATGAATCATGCTTGATCTGCTAGCTTAGTTAGTTTCTGCTCAATTTGTTAGGTTTTGTTTGAAATTGCAGATACTTGATGTATGCAAACCCTAACTGTGGATATGTTATTGTTGAAGAATTTGTATCTATGCATCTTTAATGATTCATGCTTGAATTGAATCTGCTAGGTTAAATGATTATGTTACTTTTTATTACAAATAGTTAGGTTTGGCTTGTAATTAGATGCTTGATGTTTTAGAGACATGTAAACCCTGGATTATTGAACGACATGTTATTGTTGAAGAACTTGTACCTATGCTTTATGTAATGAATCGTGCTTGACTTGAATATGGTAGGTTAAATGATTTTGTTCTTTTTTTTGTTACAGATATTTAGGTCTTGCTTTTAATTACACACTTGATGTTTTGTTTGAGGCATGTAAGCCATAGATTTCAAGCTATTATTGAAGGACATGTTATTGTTGAAGAATTTGTACTTATGCATCTTGTAATGAACCATGCTTGACTTGAATCTGGTAGGCTAAATGATTTTGTTCTTTATTGTTACAAATAATTAGGTTTTGCTTGCAATTAGATGCTCGATGTTTTGTTTGAGGCATGCAAACTATAGATTTCTAGCTATTCTTGAAGGACATGCTATTGTTGAAGAACTTGTTTGCATCTTGTAATGAATCACGCTTGACTTGAATATGCTAGGTTAAGTGATGTCTATCCATTTTGTTACCAATAATTAGCTTTTGGTTGTAATTAGATACTTGATGTTTAGTTTGAGGCATGTAGACCCTAGATTTCAAACTATTTTTGAAGGACCCATGCTATCGTTGAAGAATCTGTACCTTTGAATCTTGTAGTGAATCATGCTTGAATTGATTAGGCTAGATTAAATAATGATTTCTATCCATTTTGTTAAAAATAATTAGGTTTTGCTTGTAGTTTGATCTTTTTGATTATTTATAGGGTTCTCTGCAAGTTCTTTGCTCATGGTGCGTGCCTTAAAGGGGAGCATTGTGAGTTCTCTCATGACTGGAAGGATCCGGCTAACAATGTACACTTTCTTTCACTTGTTTATCGTCAAACAGAATGTTTAATTTTGTCATAGTCCTTATTGTGACTGGTATATCATAACAGGTGTGCACTTTTTATCAAAAAGGAACCTGTGCATATGGTAGTCGTTGCAGATATGATCATGTGAAGGTTCCTCAACAACAATCGTCTGCATCTTCATCTGCCTATTCATATCAATATGCAGCTTCAGAACCAGTATCTGCAACTGCAGGGACAGGTGTCACAGGGGAGGTTTCTTCTTTAACCAGACCTTTCATATCCACTGCACAGTCAGCATGGGGTGATACTTCTGGAGATAAGGAATTGTTAAACGATGCTATTAACCAATCAAGGAGTACTAATCCATCTGATATTGTTATGTGTTCATTTGCTGCTGCTGGTAACTGCCCTCGTGGAGAAAACTGTCCTCATGTTCATGGTGATACATGCCCTACATGCAGAAAACAGTGCTTGCATCCTTTTAGACCCGACGAGAGAGAAGAACATAAAAGAAGCTGTGAGAAGAAGCACAAGCATCTTGAAGCGTTAAAACACAGTCAAGAAATTGAATGCAGTGTTTGTCTTGAACGCGTGCTTTTAAAACCGACATCAGCCGAGAGGAAATTTGGGTTATTATCAGAATGTGATCATCCGTTTTGCATATCGTGTATCAGGAATTGGCGAAGTAGTTCTCCAACTTCCGGTATGGATGTGAATTCGGCTTTGAGATCTTGCCCTATTTGTAGGAAGCTTTCGTATTTTGTTATTCCTAGTGTTATCTGGTATGCATCAAAAGAGGAAAAACAAGAAATTGTGGATAGCTACAAAGCAAGACTCAGGTATCGTTTTATCGTTATCGTTATATGACTATTTAGAATTAGGCCTGTAAACGAACCGGATGCTCAGTTAACTGTTCCGTGGGAAGTTTGTTTATGTCCGTTTATTTAATAAACAGACGTGCATGAACAATTGTCTTGGTCATTCAGTTATGTTTGTTAACGTTCATTTATGTTGGTTTACGTTTGTTTTAAGTGTTTGTTTATCTATGAATTTAAATTGGCGGGCCCCTTACAATTTAATTTAGTTTTATTAAATTAAAATGTCACTCATTATAATTTAATCTAGTTTTATTATCTATTTAGGCCCAACAGATGATATTCACGTTTACCTTTTATAGGTGTTTGCTCAGTTATGTTTGTATTTTTCATCAATGTTCAGTTATGTTTACTCGTATATGTTTGCGAATTGTTTGTTTTTATTATTAAAGAGCAAACATAGCAGGCACAAAGATGTTCATTTCCTTATTGAACACAAACGAAAACTCAGTTCGTTTAATTGCTTGTGTTCGATTGCTTGTTCGGCTAAAGTTAAACGAACGAACATGAACACATGTTTCGTTCTTTCATTTATGTTTGTGAACGTTTGTTTGTTTAAATTCGTATATGTGTTATTTTATGTTTGTTGGTTTATGTCTGTTTACGTTCATTCGTCTATGTTCGTTAAAATATTTATTACTTTTTTTTGACCTATTAGGCTATTAAAACAACTTTAGTTTTAATAACTTTTTAGGCTCAACACGTTCTTCACATTACTTTTAACTGGTTTTGAGTTAAGTTATTTTGCTCATCTATGTTTGTTCGTTTACATTTGTGAACTGTTTGTTTATACCGTTAGCAAACATAAATGTACACAAAGATGCTCATTTTCTTAAGGAACACGAACAAGAAAACTCCGTTTGTTTAGTTATTTCTGTTCGATCGTTTGATCGTTTAAAGTTTCATTCGTGTTAGGTTGGTTCATTTACAAGGCTATTTGGAAGTTGGAACTAATTTCGGATAACACTTTTATTATTGTCATCATTATCACTATTATTATTGTTATCGTTATGATTTACTAATTACCATTTAATAATGGCTCTTTTTTCAGGTCTATTGACTGCAGGCACTTTGATTTTGGAAATGGCACATGCCCATTTGGAACCAGTTGTTTTTACAAGGTAAATTATAAGCGCTAAATGTCGATATACATGTTATTTATTATAATAATTATATTGAACATGTTATAAAGTGGTTTTGCATATTATTATTAACAGCATGCGTACCGTGATGGTCATTTGGAAGAAGTTGTTTTGCGTCATCTCGGGGCCGAAGATGGGCAGACTGTTGTCGCTAAAGATATTAGGTTTTACTAAAACTCATCTTTACATCGTTTTATTTCTTATCTGATGTTCAGTCTTACGAATAACATCATACTAATATCATTTGCAGGCTGTCTGACTTCCTCTGCCGCATGCGCATAAGGTGAACAATACTGCATAACATCAGGTTAACCCTTGTTTGACTTTTCTGTTTGACCTATATTGACCATTTTGACTTTTCGGTCTCTGAAATGTGAAATTTGTTTGTGTGCAGGATATATTGTGTGCCCCATTATAAAGCATTTTCTTCTTTAGATGTTAGTGTGGCTCTACAGAAATTTTCAAGGTGCTAAATTTATTTTCCATTTTTTAAATCTATTTTCGTCTTTGAAGTATATTAAACCATCTGCTTTATTGTGATGGTGTCATAGATGGATGTAGAGCTGGAAATGGGGCTTGCTTGAAAATGGTATCTAAGAATAACTTGCACCTTATATATTTTTTGTGGATAAAGAAAAAGTGTATGTTGATTGAATTGAAACAATCTCAGTGATAAGTTATAAAAACTGTATGAAACATAAAGTGAAGGGAACGGGTTGGAAGTTGGCCTTGTGTTCCCAGGCGCCCTGCCCATGTTGTACCTTTTGGGGACTGTACATGGTTTTGATTTTAATTCTGTTTTGTTTTTAAGGTTATGTTAATAATGATGTTTTGGAGTAACTTCACATACAAAATCAATCGTTTTAAAGGTTTGTATGTTTTTATGGTAGCCTCACATACAAAGACTAGATAAACATAGTAAGTGCACAACATCTTTATCATTTTAAAAGATCTGGTAAAAGATGATTTATAAAAAAAGATAGTATTAAGATTAATTTCAATTAATATTGTAAATATCATGCATGAATAGTAAAGTTTAGCCAGGACATTAAAATGATGTTCTGTTATATTTATTTTATTAGTAACTGTATTTCATTTAAAAGAATAAAGATTAAGAGAATGAAAAATTCATTAAATATTCAAAATAAAATGGGATCACAATGCTGTTTGATTTGTGATTTATAACACAATTTGGTAAATAGAGATTTTTATGAAACTGATTTTCATGTGCAGCTTTAGAAGATTAGTTCGTGTGTCAATGATGTTAGCTTTAGAAGATTAGAACATTAACTAGTAACCGTATCGCATGTTGCGACTGGCCAAGTCAGTGCGTGTCTGTGTGTCAGACATGTTGATAAGACTATTTGCACCGTAGGGCAGGCATATCCTTGGCAATTTAGAAATTGTTTCTTACATACATTTCGAATGTTAAGCACAAATACATATTTATCCATTGTTAATCTGAATATGTACATTTCAAAAATAAGAATGGCAAAAGTTAATCTACTTCATTCCATGGTTGAAGGCTGCTTCTTTGAATCTATGGTCTTTATTGTTAATATTTTCCAAAAGTGAGCTTTGTTCTTCAATCCATGATTCCATGGTCAAACTCAAAAGGAGATTGTTTTCCAAATTTCTTGTTGGGTTCATCTCTTCACGCGCCAGAATAGAATAGAAATGACATTTGTTGCATAGACAAAATCCTGTAAATGAATCTGTAAATCTAGAAATGTAAGTTAACAAAAAAAATAAAGCTAATCAAACCCTAACATCTTTCTCATATCCAAAAGAAATATAACAAAAACCAAATTATCTTGGCCCGAGCGAGAAGGAAGGCGAGATAATTATTAAAATATGGGAATCAAGAGTAGTACTGGCGTTACTGCCATGCTGAGATTTATCAGAAGAAGGGGAAATATGTTGCTCAAACTTTATTTCTTGAGGTTGCCATGTACCTTACGGACACTGCGTCGTCACAGCCTGGGTCACCATCCCAAACACAGATGATGATGATGCATATCAAAACAATGCAATTCTACTTTTATTAATATAATTTTACATAATTGCATATTTAGGGAAGCCGTATTATGATGAAATGATTGTTTTAAGGGTACATAGGTTTATATGCCTCCTTACAACCAATATTTTACTTTAGTATGGCTTTCTTAAGCTTGAAAGTCAGAAAAGTATGTAAGTTTTTTGTAACTTAGTTAATTTCAAATGGCACATGCTCATTTCAAACAACTAACTCAAAATACATTGTAGGTTTTTGTGAATAAAGCTTACTTGTTTTCTGCAGGCTAGGGCAAAGATATCACGGGCCAGTATGTATGATAATATACATGGAAGTAGGTAAAAGTGGCTCTATGTAGACAGGAGTAATAACAAATGTTAATAGTCGCCATATATTTTTTTTAAAATGATCTAAAGGGTTAACCCAAACTAGTGAACCAGCCTTGTTAGATAAAGGGGTTCACGGGTTCGACCTAAAAATGACCCAAACTCGTTTAGACTAAAACCCAAAGCCACAAATTTCATGTTAGATACATGTGGTGTTTTTGGGGTCATTCGGAATTCACACCCTACACGTGAACCCGAATACGTAGCCAAATTACTTCACCTTGGCACATGATACATAACTTGAATTATTTGATTCTTTTAAACTTTGTTCAAATGTTTTTACGGGTTTTTAGTATTTGAATTTAAATGTTTGTTCATATATGTTTTTTTTCATGAGTGTGTCATTTGTGTTTGGTTATTATGCGATGTATGAGCATATTTCATGAGTGCATGATAAATCACATATTCCCGCAGGTCATGGTAAAAGCAAAGATAGAGGCTAACGAATTACTCGCCATGAAATTTATTATGTTGTGCATCCGCAATTGCACACTCTACAAAAGTTGAAGGTTAGTGATGCATAAACGTACATGGGGTAGTGTGTTAAGATGAAAAGACTTTAATCAACTTACATGATAAGAGTTATACTCAAACCAGCAACACATGACAAACCTCTCAAAAGCAAAAAAAATAAATAAATAAACTCATTTACATGAATTTGTACACATAACACATGAAAGTACTGATCGATCAATTGATAGATACATGTAACAAGTTGTAACATTATCAATCAATTGATACTTGGAACAAAAAAAAAGGCCTAACTAAAATATACCTTTTTATCAACGGTGGAGTACTGACCAAGCTCTTACTCCGCCATCCCCATCGACGACGACCTTCGTCCTTAAAAAAATTATCTGAAAAGTCAAGTTGAAAAGCGATCCGTAAACAAATGAAATCATATGCAAAATGGAATTCACACACAAAAAAACCTAATGGATTTAGGGAAAAAACACGTCGACCGAGAGAATTTAGATGGAAGAAAGCAATTCATGTTCTGGGCTACAAGTTAGGGGTACATGGTTAAACCTTCATCTACCATGTGGATTGAAAGCTGCCCACTTGTTGTACATCATGTCACAAGATAATTACATTTAGCTACAATAGTTTATGTGAGTGAGGCATACGCTTTTAATTTGACAAAGGATTAGATTGATATCTTACGATCCCACGGTTATCATTAGAATCATAGGCAAAATTATGTACATAAATACATAAGGGTGAAACAGGATCTTAAGAAGCATGAATTTAAGTTATGCAAAAAAAATTAAAAAAAAGAAAAGAAAATACTAGTCATGAGCCGAAACTTTCTTGTTACTATAACTCAACTTCATAAAGTTGTCATGAGGCTATTGGGGTCATTAAGGCTTAACAGTCATTTAGAGGTAGGCTCATAGTCTTTTAATGGTTAAGAGGCTATGAACCATTAAAAGGTAGTCTTTTAATTACTGTTAAAAGGATATCAAGCAACCCTTAAATCGTTATTGAATAAGAACTTGATATAGATGGGTGGCTCAATGAAGGTCACATGTGAATATTTACTTTCGACACCTGTGCTTAATTTGACACATTCAAAACTCAAAGATTTTTTTAATAGCGTTTGGAACTACCTTCGATACCCGAGCGCAATGTTGTTGAGACCGGACCGGCCGAACCGGTTCGACCGGGATTCGGTCTATTAACTGGTCCGGTTCTTTGCAGTTCACTCGACTCCTAGAGATCTGGCCGGTATGAACCGGTTAGACTGGTCCTTAGTCTTTAGATGGGGGGGGGGGGGGAGGGTAAAGCTCGCGACGGGAAGAAGGTAGAGGAGAAGGAGGGCAAATGTTTGATTTAATTGCAAATTGGTCCTTAGTCTTTAGATGTGGGTGCAAAGGTAGATAAATGTTAGTTAGGGGGTATACTATACACTTTTCTAATAGTTTTAATATATTATTAAATATATGAAACTAAAACCGAGTGGCGGGAAGTGAATTAAATATCCAATGATCAAAAGAGTTAATAAATTAGTGATTTTATTAAAATAACGATAGTCTAGATAATGACAAAAGTTTTTAAAAATTGGTTGGGTTTCGGGTTTGAAAAATAATGAAATGTTACACTAAACATATTAAATGAAGGCATGTAAGTCCGACTTGCGTGGCGTGTAAGCCCATTGTTAAATCTTTAAAATGTTTGTAAAAATTTGAAAAAGTTTAAATAAGCTCAAAATGTTTTGATCAATCATTAGAAGGTCGGAGTCAATTCGGGGTGATTTGATGACTACAAACTATGTCCGAAGTATGATGGAGTTACTTGTAACTTGTTGGATTAAATGGGGACCATATAAGTGATGTTCTTAATCCCCGGCAACGGCGTCAAAAACTTGATGTGCTTAAAGTAGTTTAATATTATTAACTAAAAATTACGTTAATCTAGACACTAAGTAATAAATTCTAGACTATTAAACTTAACTAAACAACACCCCGAATAAAGCAGAAACGCCTGAGTGTGACGTACAGATTGCTCAAACACACGTGACACTATTAGGTGACCATAATAACATTATTTCATTTAAATCTTCATGTAACACAAGTTTATCAAATAATACAAGTTGTAACAAATAAATAAACAAATGATAAGTTATTCTTTGAATATCCTATAGGCATGCTATGTGCCTTCTAACTTTCATCCTCGTATCTTTACACCTGTAACATATGTATAAAATAAAGTCAGCTACGAACATAGCTGGTGAGCTTCCACAGTTTAAATGCGTACGTAAAAACCATACAACTCATCGACAAGTGATAAACGAGCAAGTAAGTCCTTTCCAATTGGTAACAACCAACGTACTAGAAAAATCGCGCAAGTAAGGTCCTTTCCAGTTGATAGCAATCAACGTACTCGGATAATGAGGCCCTTTTCCACTCGATACAAATGGACCGGAGTGCAAAGGGGGGCGTATGATCATACTTAATGAGGCTTCCCAATCGTGCAAGTAATATTCGTGCAAGTAATATTTGTGCAAGTAATACAAGTAACACACAAGTCCATATACGAATTGTAGTTTTGTAATAGAAGTAACAATACTTGAATTTTAATATGGATACATATGCTACCCCAAAACAATAAAAATATTAAAAAGGGGTGCGGAAAAACTCACCTTGAAATTGAAGATAAACGTTGCAATGAAAACCGAAAGCATGATAACGAAGCCGAAGCGGTCGAACATGCGTTAAAGAAATCCGAAACGATTGAACTTCTCGAACTATAATTAAAACAAAAGCAAAGTCTAACTATCGGGATTGAAAAGGTTAAAATTATTTTGTTAACGGAGTTAAGCATTATTTAATGTAACTTTTATTATTTTATGGCATTTTTATATTTTAATAATATTGTTTAAGCTTTAACGATTTAAATTAATATTTTATTAATAACTTAACGCTAATACGAGAATTATGATATTTGCGAATCACGGATTTTAACTATAGTTTTATCTAAAAAAAAATGATTATGTTTACAATTTATAAAAGGTAACGAGCTATAGTCAACGAAACGGAAAAATAAAATAATTTTATCGGGTTTAATGAAGGTGAACGTTAGTTTTTAGGTGAAAAATGTTAAACTTAGATTTATACATAATTTATTTATGTTAAAATGATTTTATTTGATTTAAAATAATTTTTAATAATCTATTTGGTTTATTTAATAATAAAGACGACTTAAAAGAATTCGGTTCATTTCCGGTCGGACCCGGACTCAACTTTAGGTTGGGTTCGTTTCCAACATGGTAAAAAGTATTATATTTTAGAGAGTGAGATGAAAAGAATTAGTTTTAGATGTTAGATAAATAAAATAACTAAACCGAACCGAATAAATACATAAGCGAGTCAAGATCGTTTTTGATGAACTACACTAATGTTAAATAAATAATATAACATTAAGTTCTAAACGACACGAACAAGCAGAAACTAAAAACATACCCGGAACAAGAACTTAGATAATAAAATAAGAAATCTTGAACTTCACGGTTTGACTTCATAAATCAAAGTAGGTGAAAATCACCAAAATGAGAAAAATAACAAGAATCTTTTGTAAATTGAGTTGTGAGGAAATGAGAATGAATGGAGCTCTATTTATAAGTGAAGTGAGCTAGAGTTTTTCAATTGTATTAAATTGGTCAAAATACTTAATGGGTCATGAATGCCATTTAAAACTTGTAATTGGTCATAAAAATTAAATTGTAACCTACAATTTATATTCAAACACATTTATTATCATCATAAAGAATTTTGACCAAGATTTAAATATAGTAGGAATGTATTTTTCTTCATCTTTTAAAACCAACTAAGTAAAAAAAATGTGACATAATTAAATAATAATAAAAAAAATGTACTTTGGTTATACGTAAGTAATGTTATCTATGCAACATTTGAATAAAGTATATATAGATATATATATATTAGTAATGGTTAATATGTTTAAATAACTTTAGGAAAAGCTATTACATATGAAATATGTAACATATGATTGTATTATAACTAAATGGATCACCTCGACTAATAAAACGGATTAGTTTTCAAAATATATTTACTCTTTAGTCCTTGAACTTTGAGGTGCAATCTATATGAAATAGAATTTATATAACTTGGATATTTTTATATTTTACCCGCACAGTTTGCAAATTGTTTAATCTTTAAAACATTAACTTTCGTTAATTGCCGCAAAATGAATTGAAAGCGACAAATGATAACCGTAAATCCTTGGAATTCAATACGAATAGAAAATGAAGGTATGATAAACGACGAACAAGAGTACATTAAAATGAAAAACCGGGTCGGTTTAACGAATACAATACTAACTCAAAAATGACGAATGTCACATAAAGTGAAACTTGAGAATATTAATAATATATTTATAAACAAAAACCGAAAATTTGAAATGGGTCGGGTTTTCAGGTTTGAAAAGTAACGAATGTTATAACAACTAACTTGCAAGTGAACCTGTCGACTCTAGTACATCTAGGTAAGTTCGGATATCAAACCCACGAAACTCTTTTAATTACGTATACTAGCTAAATTATACTCAACCACATACACGACTATTTATTTATTATTTGTGTAAAGGGGTTATACTAATAAACTAATTTTAAACTAATTTAAACTATTAATAAAACTAAAGACGACTAAACTTAGAACTTGGACTTAATTCAGATGATGATGAGATAACTACCTAGACTAGAATCCCATAAGTTTCAGTTGTTAATTAATCGGGAAAATATTTAGTTATGGACTGGGATCGTAAAATAGACACCTAAGAGAAAACCCAAACATGACCCTTGACCCTTCTCAAGAGACACCTATGGGTTTCTAATAAGTTTCAACGCACACCAGTATTAAAAATCAAGTTTTCTTACGGTCACCTAATTATTTATGACTTAGTTCCTTTAAACGAAATCCTACCTTACAGCGCGGAAATCAAATGCAGTTTAATATATTTAATTGATTCAATAGACAATAATTAGCTAATCAAATATAAACGGACTCCTTACGAATAACTAAATCTAGCAAGATCAAATAATAAAGATCTATCAATAACCTAGCACTTTACATCTATTTAGGTTAGCAATACACTTAGGTTTAATTAATTAATAATTATTATTCCTATGATCTTAATGCATATCAATCATAAAATAGTCAAAAACACAAAGTAGATGACCTAATAGCAACATATCATAATGACAAACAATAATCAATGCAACTATGGAATAATAACAATCAATTAAACAATCCTAAGTATCCATATGCATCAATTTAATATGATTAAACCTTTTACTAAATCATAAAACCATAACGATAAATAATCCCAAATCAAAACACCACGTCAAAGTAGGTTCATCATAAGTCTAGGCAGTCTATAATGTTTAGCCTATCATTATAAAATCAAACAAAACAAACTTAAAGGAAATCATGGTGAAAAATAATGTAAACGGAAGAAAATAGGTGATAAAACCCGTAGTCTTCGTTCTTGATCGATTGGCACTTCACCGGTTGATTTATTGTCTTCAAACCCGCCAAATATTGCAATCCTAAGCTCCAAGAAACTCCAAATTCGGCTCTGGTTCGCAGGGTATGCTCAGGATTAAGTTTAGGGGTGTTTATATAGGTTTCCTGGGCCCAAAACTGATAAAAAACGAAGAAAATACGCGAAACTGGGTGCCCAGAGCGCTGCGTGGCGGGAATTTGCCTCCCGGTAGTGCGGCGCTCGGGATGAGGGGGGCTGACCGGTCCGGTTCGTTTCCTGATGCGGTCTGGTTCAATTCTGATGCGATCCGGTTCAATTCTGATGCTCCGGTTTACC
>NW_027502936.1:0-44523 GCF_021521415.1 Bidens hawaiensis
TCTCAACTTTTGTAATTAGATTCTTTACCATCTGAGCAGTCTCATCTTTAGTTTTCAGAAAGTATACCCACGAGTATCGCGAGTAATCATCAGTTATCACCAAGCAAGTAGGAAGTACCGCCAAGACTTTGTACATTCACTGGACCGAAGAGATCCATATGAAGTAACTCTAGAGTACCACCTATTGAATTAATCTTCTTGGTGAGATGGCTTTTCTTATGTTGTTTTCCTTTCTTGCATGCAATACATTTATCTTCAAAGTTGAAATTTTTTAAAGGAACACCAATCACAAGCCCATTTCTGACAAGGTAGTTCATCTTCCGAAGATGAATATGTCCCATCCTCCTGTGCCACAGCTCCGATTCAGATTCGCTAGCTTTTGTCAGTAAACATGATTCTCCAGTTAACATTACAGTTGACCTCATATCCATCACATAAGTGTTTGTCTCACGTGGAGCTTTCATCACAATCCATTCTTCGGGTATTTGAAAACCAGGCTTTAACACAATCGCTTCATCTTTCGTGAAATGGACAGTATAATCTTTATCACAAATCTGCGACACGCTTAGCAGATTGTGCTTTAACTCCTCCACAAAATTCACATTCTCTAGTGTCATCCTCCCATTTGACACTGTTCCTCTTCCAGTTATTCGTCCTCCACTTTCACCAGCAAAACTAACTCTAGCTCCCTGAACAGGTTTTAAATCTTGCAACAAGTGTTTCTTGCCAGTCATGTGCCGGGAACAGCCGCTATCTACAATCCAAAGATTGTTGGCAGCCCTGTTCAACTGTTCCTGCACAATAAAACAATGAGTTAGAATCTTGGGACCCAAGACCAGTTGGTCTTGGATCGATACATCCCGTACCCTGGCTTTCTTAAGTTAGCGTCAGGATAATTTCTGTACGTCCTGTTAGGGAATCTCCCTGCAGATTGAGTGTAATGCCTTCCAAACCTTTGAGAATAGAAAGTGTTATTTCTTGTGGTTTGGTTGTAAAAATGAGGTTGGTTTTTATGAAAACTTGAATTCGTTACATTTTGGCAATTTTTAAAGTTTTCATTTTTAGCTGGAATAAAATGACGCTTATTCTCATTTTTATTTGGCTTCACATCTCTAAATCTCGGTTTCAAAGGACAATCTGCAACAAGATGTCCTAACCTGTTACATCTAAAGCAACATCTATTCTCCATTTTCTTGTCAAATGTTGGTTTGGATGTAGAGGTAGTATTACCAGCCGTTCGTCTCACATAAGGTGGGACGTACGGATTGAGTGGAGAACTCTTTTTAGAAACTTTATCATTATCTCCACTGGTGGGTAATTCTACCTTTTCTTTTGTCTGACCAGATTCGGACAACATATCCGAATCTGATGAGACTGGACTTGATACAGAAATATTCACACTAGAAACAGGCGAACTTGTTTCGCCACAGCTAACACTTGGTTTGACACTAGTAATTCTAATTGGGGTTGACTGAGCAATCTCAAAATCAACAGATTTCTGAACACTTGGATTATAAGTGTAATTATGGTTAAAGGGTGGTGGAACCTCGTGGTATCCGATTCCTGCCCTCTTTGCAGAGGTACTTGGATCACTCACAAGGTGATCAAGGATAGCCGAGGAGTTTCTGAACTGCTCAAGTTTGCGGTTCAGTTCCACCACCTTTACCTGGTGGTCAGCAATCTGTTTATCTCTATCAGCAATCAATTTTGTCTTTTCTTCCAAAACCTCATAACTAAGATCAATAATTTCTATTTTCTCAGCAAGTTTAGTTTTAAGACTTTTAATGTCTTTTTCACAAGCCTTTATCTTAACTTTATAACTGTTTTCTCTTGCTTTAATGAAATGGTGATCTTCTTTAACAGTTTTAAACTCAGCATCTAATTTGACATACTGATCAGTTATATTGGTTAGTTGCTCAGTCAAATTTTCACAATTAGCACAAATAATTTTGGGACATACCTTGGATCTACCATCCTGATCGTTCGCCATGAAAGCAGTTTCTTCTTCATTTGCTTTCTTCTCTCCATCAACCTTCTCAACTTCTACAGCTTCAGTCTCAGCCATGTGTGCTTGTTCACCCAAACCACTTGAGTGTTGGTTCCAGTTGTATTCTCCTGCCTCTCTAGTTAACATGGCATTGATCTCGCGGTTAATTCCAGAGTGTTGGTTAGGCCTAACTTGTCCCCGTTCAACTCTCTCATTCCTACATTCCCTAGCAAAGTGCCCGAACTGTTGACAATTGTAGCACCTTACTTTTGATTTGTCAAATCCAGGCCTACCACCAACAAACTTTCTTCCTGTTTTGTTCATAAAACGTTTTACCCGTCTCACGATCATTGCCATTTGCCATTGCAAATCCATTTCTTCCAAATCGTCAGCATCAATCTGGTCATAATCCTCATCAAGAACGGCAGGGTCCATAATCTTCCCCTGGATATAATTCTCGTATGAAGCAATAAATGAAGCGTAGACTGCAAACTGCTCTTCAGCAGATTTTACACTCATAGGCATCTTGGTGTAATTATTGCTTGTGGGACCAGCTGAATAACCACTTGTAGAGGATTGAGGCTTTGAAGCACTAGATCCTCCAGCAACAAAACATACGTCCCCATTTGAGTTCACAGAAACATTTCCTTCATGTGCAGAGTCAGAACCTGACTCCCCCTTCGAATAAAATGCAGCAGATTCAGGCCTTGAACTTGAGCCTGAGTTAACTTTAGCACCATACATACCAGGGTCTTGTATCTGGTCTGTGGGTGTCTCCTTTCGAACCATATTTAGCTCATACGTTCTGAGCTTGTTCACTGCAGTTTCTAAGTCACAGTTAGGAAAGTCTTTGTCTTCCCTCATTAACACGGTATACATTTCCCACTTCGGTGGGAGAGCATCTAGAAGCTTTTCAACGATCTCCTCCTCTCGATAGGCAATTGAATAGTTGCTAAGCTCTGTCATTAAGTGATAGTATCGGGTGATAATATCATCTAAGGATTCATTCTTCAAATATTTGAAGACGGAGAATTGGGTTTTTAAAAGTTTAATTTTTGAGGCACGTATACCCACGTTCCCCTCGAATCTGTTTTCCAGAGCATCCCAGAGCTCTCTTGCAGAAGTGTACTTTCGGAATGTATGAAGAACTTCTTGAGGTAGTGCCATAGTAATAGCAGCATGGGCCTTACTCTCAGCCTCATACATTTTCTTCTCCTCGTCATCCATCTTACTGTACTTCTTCACCACATCACGTCCTTCGTATTGCATGGTTGGGGGTACATATCCATCCTGCATGCACACCCACATCTTGGCGTCCTGATATTTGATATACTGGATGAACCTGTCCTTCCATGCCACGAAGTCCGTTCCCTTCATCAACCTCGGGGCCTTAGTGGCTGACCCCGCCTCTACCTCCATCTTGACTAAATCTGAGATGTTAATCGCGGACATCCTTGCGAAAACCTGAAAAACCTGAAAAACACAAAAAAATATTAAAACAGCTCAGATGGCGAAGTTAAGAATAACTTCGCTGGAAGTTAACTTCGCTGAACAAGAACTTCGCTGGATCTTAAATTCGCTTGGCTTGGCGAAGTTAAAAATAACTTCGCTTAAAATGGGCGAACTTAGGATGTAAGCGAAGTTGGGTGGTAAGCGAAGTTGGGTGGTAAGCGAAGTTACGGATAACTTCGCTGTGGCGAACTTATGAGGTAAGCGAAGTTGTGGTTAACTTCGCTAATCCTTATATCTTCGCCGAAACCCTAATCTCCAGTGACGGCAACTTCGCCTGAATTCAGCAACTTCGCCCGATGAACGGTAACTTCGCCCGATGAACACGAAGAACAGTTCAGATCTGAAACTCGGATTTTAACGAGAATTTTGAAGGTTTAAAGGCTTAAACACACTGGTAGGTAGCTTGAATGATTAAACACACCAAAAACTCGTCCCGGTAACACCCGAAATGAGACGAAATCTACACCCGCGTGAAATCCCGAACCTCACAATCGAGCCGATGGCTCTGATACCAATTGTAGGTTCCTGAACACGGATCGTACACGGGAAATCTCTAACAACGCAGGTGCGGAATCCCTGCGTATATAGGTACGAGTGTAGATATTGTAGAGATTGAATACACGAACAATGAACACGAGCTATAAGGTAAACACGTTATATTGAATAACCAAACCCGTGACAGTAGGTCACTGTTACAGAGAACAAAACGAAACAAAACGTAACACCAAAACCCTAACCCACGTTCTCTGCTGAAACGTTCTATTTAAACACGACAACTTCGCCACTGGCGAAGTTGTCAGTAACCTCGCTAGATCAGCAAGTTCGCCATAGCGAACTTGCTGATAACTTCGCTAGTTTACAAAACAAACCATAAACAAACCATTAACTATATTACAGACTCGATAACAAATACTAGACTATGAACTACTGACAAACATGTACCAACATCATACCCTAATAATATCTGAGATATAAAAGGAAGGGATCAGACCCTAATAATATCTGAGATAGAATGGATAGTAAATATAAATTATGAAAGTAATAAAGTATGTACATATGTGTGGAAGTATGAAATAAAAGTAAATTAGTAAAGTAATTATTATGTATATTTGGATGCATGATTGAAGGTAAGTGAATGTATTGTATGGTGTATGATTAACAAGGACTCACTCAGCGTAGCTGACTTTTAGTATGCACGCAGGTGAGTAGAATGTGACAGCTGATGTGAGCGGGACACATGGCAGAAGAAAAAAGTCTGGCATTTGAAGATCTGCTATGTTTTATAAGTTATGTTTTGATTTTGAAAGTCAAGAATAATGTTTTAAGACATGTTTATGACTTGATATGTAATGTTTTATGAAAGTTTTATATTCCTCATAAAGTTTTAATTAACTCTGATATTTAGAACTGTGTTTATGAGTTAATCCAACGTCCAAATGTGAGACACTGGTAACGGGGCCTTACAGTATAAAAATCAGAGTTACGTTTAGTTAGCGGAAGTCTTATAAAATATAAGGATCAAAGTTATAAATATTTACCAAAGTCGGGATTATAAAAGATTCCTGTTAAGTTTCAAAAAGATTACTTGTTTTAGTTACAATCCACATTTATATGTATTCAAGTTTACAAATAAAATCCGAGCCATCGGATTAAATATAGCACTTCGACGCATCCAAGCGCTAATCTTGTTCACCTGCAAAATGTATGAAAATACGTCAGCAACGAATGCTGGGGAACACGCTGACGCAAAAATATTATCCTTTACTTTATTACCCCTTGAGACTACGCCTGCCTCGGACCATCGTGGCTTAGGAATAACAAAGTCAAAACAACACATTATAAATTCGAGCCCCTACACTAGGTCACCTCAGCAAACACCACAACGTTCGACTTAGTTAAGTACCCGTAAATATACACAATGGTCGTACTCCCTGAAGGAGAGCGTCCTACGACCAAGGGTGGTACGGCGTGCCCACCGCGTAGTACCACCTATGTATGGATCCAAACACACGTATACCACAGCCTAAGGGCTAGGTTTATACTCTCATTTATAACGGTTTCAGGAACACATTGTTCCTTGTAAACAATTTTCATATAACATGTTTGACTCATTTGAAAACAAGTTTATAAAAGTTTGGGGCGTATTCACCTTATCTCTTTGGGATCGGCTTCACTCACCGTCCAATGGTCTTTCCCTTGCTATCTCGCACCTATAGTACGAGTATAACCATTTGTTAGTCGGATATACAATCCGGCTTAAGACCTTTAGTCTTATTTTATATCTCCACTTTAATGACCCTTTAGTTCATATAATTCTTTTACTTGAAAACCTTTAGTTTAAAAGTAAATTATAAACCTTTAGTTTATATAAAAACCCGACGTTTCTTCTTCTCCAAAAAATGTAATATTTTCTTTTTATTATTTAAGAATACTCTTTATTACTTGAATAATTTCATAACAAAAAATATAATCATATATACTTACACACATATATATTTGTCAATTCATATTCTTATTTCTTTTCTTTGTTATGTTTGTATTTCTTTTCTTTTATCGAGGTATCGAGTATAGCCTCGACTTAAGGCTTAAGCATTTAATATAATATCATATTATATTTGTCGTTACGCCTAACCTTTATTGGCGTTTTGGAAACCCTAAGAAATTGAGCAGCACTTCAACGCCACTTCTCCTTTCTTTAATAACTTTGGTACTTCAATGTTCGCACCAATCTTCGACAATCGATGTCACGCCTTTCGAGAACAACACCTTTCTTGGTCTAATGTGGGTGGGGGGTAGCACGCACTTCGAGGAAACATCGACACATAAATAGAGGATCGGGACACGTTTTTCGAGGGATTTCATCACGTTTATCGAGGTGGATCGGTAATATGATTGTGGGAATGAAGAGAGATGTTAGAGAGAGAAAGAGTTACTGAATTTGTGTGTGAAAATATGAAGACCAGAGACTGCTATTTATAGGCAATTTCTGGGGTCCCATCGCGGTGCGAGAACACCCTCAAGGCACCCGTCGCGTACCGCGACGTAGCCTCGGTGACGCACACAGTAGGCCTGCCACGTGTCGCCACGTGGCAGACGGTGTGCCACGTGTTGACACGTGGAGGATGTTGTGCCACGTCTGGCCACGTGTCTGGACATGTGGCGACCGGTGTGCCACGTGTGGACACGTGGTGAAAATGTGTCAGACGTGTCAGGCCACGTCATCACGATACGCGATGACGTAGACTCAACAGCGATCGCGTATCGTTGTTGACTTCATCTAGAAGCTTTGACCAAGTCCCATCTCGGTACGCGATGGGCTTGTCTTTTGCCCCGTCACGTAGCGCGATAGGACAAGAAACCAGATTTTTCATTTTAAACCCTCAACTTTGGAATTTGGCCAATTTAGTCCCTTTACTTTGGAAAGTTTATATTTTAAACTCGAAATTTTCACGATGTTACATGTCTTAATAGATATTTAAAATTGAGAAGAGCTAAATGTTATTAAAACTCTTTATGAGACAAAATTCAATTGTGTTTTAAGATTAGAGTGGATGATTTGGATGGGATAGTTATTTATAGAATAAAATTATAGTGAGTAATGATATGGGATATTAAGATAATACATATTAAAATTTATGATCATTAGATTAATGAAGGATCATTAATGTGAGGATCATTATAATTTATTGAAGATGTGATATGTCTATTATTAACATCAAACTACTAGACTTTAATTTAAAGTTCTACTTAAACAAAAAATAAATCACCTTTAGACAGAATTAAATTTTATTTAAGTATGTGTGCAAAATAATTGTAACACATCACCTTTAGGCAGAAGAGAGACAATTATTTAATTATGCACATGCTGGTTTTGCTGAATAAAAATGTAATACGTCACCTTTGGGCAGAAGTGAGACACTTATATTATGTTAGGCAAAAACTAACAAAAGCTTTCAGTTAGACTTGAATGATATGGTAAATGTAACTCATCACCTTTGGGCAGAAGTGATACATCAAAAGTTTATTCAAGTTAAGCCTTTATGTTTTGTAAAATTTTATAATATTTAAGTATCTACAAAACATTTTAATGAGTTAATAGTAAAAACTTTCTGGGTAAAATTAAGGATTTCGAGAAATAACGTTTTCGGGTAAATTAGTTTTCGGATGACATGGGTTCTTGGTTAATATGTTTTCGCGTATTATGGGTTTTTGGGTAAAGTAATGTGTTTTAGGAAAATTAGCGTGTTTGCGGGAAGAAGATTGGAAAACCATTTAAAAAAAACCCGTATAAGGGGATATAATTTAAAATCCGAGAACTCTAAAATCCAAAAATTAATATTATCCTAATTAAACTGAAAACACAAAAAAATAATAAAACCCATACATATAATTCTGTAAAGTAGTTGATCCCTAAACTGATTTCGAAAACCAAAAGGATAATAATAAGATTTGGTTCAAATCACTTAAGGATTAACAATTATATCTATTTCCTATTTTAATGGGATTCAAATCTTCTAAGAAAATACCAAAACTTTTAATTAATTCAAGATTTGAAAAATTATATCCCTAAATTAACTTTAACAGATTTTAATCTAGATTTGAACCAAAATATGTTATAATTTTCAAAAAATTATGATGAACACGAAGAACATCGTTGAAAATTATAATTATTAAACATATACAAAAACTGGAATCGAAATCTTTAAACATGATTTTAACAGATTTCGAAAATATTAGGGTTTATTCAATATGATTTTAGCGATTTTAAACAGTTTCCTATATTGTTTTCGTAATAGAACATGAAAAATAAACCGAAAAAATTAGGGTTTATCAAGTTTTAGTACATTTCTTCTGAATCAATTCTAGATTTAGGGAAAACATTGAGAACTGATTAATCAACATCATTCTGATGCCACACGTTGATCAGTTCTTCATGTAAGTAATAAAAATATGAATAAAAATAAATCTATGTACCTGTTACAACATGGAGAGTAGTAATCACAGCAGGGTATGGATGTAGACGACATAGTTGTCAGCTTGATCGAGTTCCCTTTAGGATGTATAGTTAAGGATGGTTAGGGTTCTTGAGAGAAACCCGGTTTTATGAGAGAGGAGGCACACAATTGTTATGTGTGTGTGATTAGGTTATAATGTTAATATTTATCTCTCTATATATACACCAAAGGGGAAACCCTTTATTAGTTAGTAAGGGTAATATGGCCCATCAACAATTACCAAACTAATATATGATAAGGTATAATTAATATTTTGATCTAATATAATATAAATGATAATGATGGCCATATTAATAAATATATAATATATATATTTATTCTTACACAACGTGTAGATTGGTTGCCCACCATGCATCATCCCAATCGTTGTCGTTAGTTGGGCAGACCAGTATAATGGATACGGGTGCGGGCGGTGCAACAATATATGCAATGTTATTGTCTTCTTCATTAGTTGTGTTGCTGGTGGGTGTGGGTATTGTTAATAAAAAAATTTATAATTTGTAGTTAAATCATTTCAATAGTGAATTATGTTGTGGGTGTACAAGGAGTTGGTCCTTTCAAACGTTTTCTTGTTGAATCCTTTGTTGGAGCAAAACCCGTATTTGTGTTGCTTGGGGTATATGAGTTTTCCTTTTCTCATAGTGCTTTTATCGTGTGGGTTTTGTATTTTCATTGGTACCTTGTTAAATATGTGAATAGATGAAGGTATTTAGCTAGTGGAACTTTGTACTAACCATTTTCGGAGGGCTTGGTTTCTTCATCTGTTCCATGGACCCGGACTGGTGACATTGTTTTCCTGAAACGTTGTTATTGTTTTAGTAGTGTGATATATAGAAGTAAGTCATAATCGAAAAGCATTTTTCACTTGTTTAATGACCAATATTATGGTTATGGCCAAATTCATTATGCTTGGTAGGGCGTTTAGTAAATCCGTCTACATTGAAGCCAGTAGTTGTAGAAGGAAAGTTTGGTTTGTAAATTTTAAGGGCAAATGAATTAACTGGTTTGTAGAGCATGATTATATTGAGTACCCTGTAAATTTATTGAATAAAACATAAATCTTGCCTACCATACTCGATATTCACATATAAGTGGAAACATTGCCAGATTGGTCTTGATCAGAAAGTTACCCAGGTTGTGTCGCGAGACTTAACCTTCGTGTAGCCGCTAAAATCCTTAGAGAGCATAAAAAGTTGGAAATAACCTGAAAATGTTGTAATTCATTTTGGTTGTTCATATACACAACTGACTATGTATTATGCAAGAAGGGTTGTTGTCTACTTTGCATTTTAGAATACCATTTTGGACGACATCAAATGCAAAAGCAACACTTAATGGTCACGATATCCCTCTAACATCTGCATGTATATATGAGTTAACCAGGTATTGAAGATGTGAAAATTCATTTTTTTTTACCAAAATTTTATATTATTTCTAAATCATTAACTGAAAATGGATATTAATGTAACATTTTAAAACATAGATTTATGACAAGTCTCTTGACGTAGGTAATTTCTTATCTGTCGGTAAAAAAATGTGGAGTTTATCTGACGTTATTACCCCTCGAACTTTTAATCACGCTTAGAACCTAGGCCATTCATGATTTGGATTCTCACGGGTGATTAAGCGGAAACAAAATGAAAGTCAATATTAGGTAAGTTGTATCTGCTTTCTTAAGAAAAACAAATATATTCCATGTTTTAACATTGATGTTTAGTGCTAGCTGTACTGAAAATATAATTGAATTTGTGTTATATGTAATGCATTTGACGTGCTCTATAGTAACGCGCAAAGTAATAACACTTTCAATTAGTTTTACCATAAATAAAGTTTATATTATTATCTAAAGCTAACAAATTGTTAATATTTATATGTATATAAAATAATAAATACATATTTATAAATTATCCCGTGTGTTGCAGCGCGTACAAAACATGGATTCGTTTGGTAGTGATTTCGTTATAGAACCGGCATTTGTATAGTAAAATTAGTATTCGTTATAGTCTACGATACAAAAAATAAAAACCTTATATAACGTTTGCAAAATTAATAATAATAATAATAAATTAAACACAATTACGAATTTAAGTATTTTTTATATGTTAACAAACATAATGAACGTATAGGTTTTAATAAGGTTCTTGAATGGATCAAAATACAAAGGGTTGTTCATGTTTCGGGTCAACCCAACTATGACGCGCACAAAAAATTTGTCAATTTGACTCGTTACCAAATCTTGGATCAGTTAGTCTTTCCTTCAACTACATCATTTACTCCATCTTGTAAGGCCCTACCTATCAAAACAAAATGCATAGTTCGAGATAACTGGTACGCCAAATCCAACATAAACAATCAGTACCCCATCCACGACTCAGTTTGAAAAAAAAAACCCTTAGACCGGACCCGGCCCGTTTTCATACGTCAAAAGCTATGTTGATAGTGATACCTAGGGCTATAGAACATAGGAAGAGTTAAGTAATTTGTGGATCAAAAGATTAGGGTACTCCTAATGTACTTAAGTATACCTTGTGGAAATACATTTTTCACGGTATCCTAACCTATCAAAACAGACTAAACAACTCGAACTACAGACTCATCTACTTCTGTTCATGAGCAACAACCTCAAATATAGAATGACTGAAGTAAATCTCATGTCAAGCATACTTAAAAATATTAGAAGTTTTGGTCCTATTAAGAAAATGGACACAACTTTTGAGCCTCCCTCTAGGCCACATGTCAGTGAATCGGATTAGATGCAAACCCACATCATCAGACTCGTTATTCAGTTATATATGGAGAATCCGGCCCACACATTCCGTTACATAAAATAAAGTGCTCCTAAAACAAATATTAGATTTTAGTTCAACTGTTTTTAAATATAAACAAAACAGTAGTGTATAAAAGATCAAAACAATATATTTATAAAAAGGCACATTTAGGTATATTTATATATATTTATTTGTTGTATATGTTTTAATTACAACATCATGCCTGTAAATCCCTGCAAAGATGTATAGTTGTATCCATAAAATCAAACTCCAAAATCCAAGATCCATTAAACGTTTCTCCATATGCAAGGAGCTAAGTAAAGAAAAATTCACATAAACCAAAAGTAAAAAACGAAACGGACATAAACCGTAAACCAAGAACACCCTTTTGTTACATATATTAGTGTCAGTAGAAACAACTTAAGAAGTTAGAATTACCTATTTTTATCTATTATACCTAAAAAATCATGAATTACGTAATTTGAAATGCATGTTCAAAATAAATTACAAAAAAAATGGGATGTTGCCTTTAGTATAGCTACAGCCAACGTTATATATTAAAACACCAAAAGAGCTTTTATATAATTATGGAGCTTGTGGGCACATCACCATTATCTCATGTATTTAAGTTGAGTTGACTCCAACTTTAAAAAAATTCCTCATGAAATAAACGACATTAAATCAATACTCAAACATCACTTTTGTATATAATATTATCTATCAATACTCAAACTTCACTATAATACCACCTGATCCCTTCCGGACATTGCTTCCAGAAGGAGCATACAGAAACTATAAATATCACTTTATTCATTTAATGTGCTAATATTTGCATACTCTGGAATCACGTAACCGCTACAGCAAAAAGAAGTTTATATGGTACTCAATCAACTATATTTTTAATTCATGTTATAAAGAATGGTACATATGTTTTAACAAGAAATTTAAATCTTACCCAAATGCCCCTATAACTCTTGTATATATGTGACTTCTCCTGTATCTAAAAGCTTGGCCATTCCAAAGTCATAAAGATTGCCATTGAAATCATGGTCGATTAAATTATTTCTACATTTTGTCTTGATGCACAAACTTTGGTTCTATATATAGCTTCATGCAAGTAAGCAAGCCTACCATGCTGTCAAAGAGTCTGTTGTTGTCATCAACAGAGTCGTTGAAAGGGCCATTAGAATCAGAGCCCACCAACGAGGGGTTATATGATATATCAATATCCTGCAATGGTAAAGTTGGATGTGATCGAGTCGAAGAGATAAAACGGAATTTTAAAGTAGCGCATTATATAAAACAAGGTGGTAAAAAATATATGTGTAAGTTGTTGAGATGTACCTCCGAGGGAGCGTCTTTTTTTAACAGTTTAAGCTAATGCATAGAAGGGAGTCGGTCACCATGATAATCACACTCGGTATCCTGCAAATGTGAAGTACGACCCATTATTATGATGTGGTTGTTGGGATTAAAATAACTTTAAAATAACAATGTGGAGATGTACCTGGCAGATGGCCTCTTTTTTAACCATTTTATGGGGATCCATAACAACAAGAAGTTGTGAATTCTGAGAGGATTTCAAGGGTACAATAAACTATCACGGAATCGAGACCAATCTGAGACAACGAGATGTAAAGCAATTTATAACTGAAACAAAACAGGTTAACGAAATGAATATACAGTCGGTTAGGTCTAAGAAAAAAAAATCCAAATTCCTTAATCTCATCAAACCTACATCTGAGATCAAACACCTAATGATAAACTAATAATCCACGAATGAGCCACAAATTCCTCAATTCTAGTACATTCAAGCACAACTTTAGGGTGCTAGTTAAGAATTACAATACCTGCTTTGATGATGCTATGGTTGGAGGGATGGAACTACCACATCGGTCATACTTATAGCAGACGGCTAATGATGTCGATTGATTAACTTTGGGCATTGAATAACATTCGGTTACCGATTAATTGGTGGGTTTGATTGCACATGTCAGGTTTACTCGTTGTGGCGGCCGACTGACATGATTGGAGTCTTCGTTTCCTGAATCTTCATGTTTGTAATGACTGAAATCATGGCTGGTTGCAGTGACAAACAGGTGAAGGTGGGGGAGCGCCGATTGAAATGACGATGGGTTATAGGAAAATGAGGATCAGTTATAAACCCTAATAAATATTTTCATTTTAGTAACAGTAAATAATAGTATATAGTTTTAGTATATAAACCAGTGAAGTCCTTAAATATATAGTTTTAGTGTATGAACCACTGAAGTCCTTAATATTATATAAAGAACCACTAAAGTCCTTAATAATTCCTTGAATTGATGGCCCTAACCGTAGGTTTAGTATATGAACAACCACTAAAGTCCTTAATAATAATAATAGATGACACTTTATTAATGTAACTTTAAACTACTTGAATTAATGGCACCATAATAAGCCATATAATGGATAGAAGAGTAATTACACTAAAGGGGAGGCTTGAAGAACTTGTACGACAAGCTTGAAAAACGAAATAATGAAATGACAAATTACTTTTTTTGCACTATTGTGAATTGTCTTTTTGTCCTCGAACTCTAATTGTGAAATTACCATGGATTCTCATCACTCTTCCTAAATAATATAATAATATAGATAATCATATTTATTACATCTGATTGTTCTATGCACCAACATTTTTATGACTCTAAACTTGTATAAATTAGTTTCAACAGATGAAAGAAGATTATGAATTGAGAAAAGTGCAACCCTACTTGTGAAATTATTTTCACTTGACAAATGAGCTATAAGATATTGATATAAAATGTTGAAGGTTAACCCGACTCACCCCATACGAAAATGACTGTGTTGGCTCATCACCCGTCACGCCAATTTGCCACCTCTAAAATAAGGGATCGATCATTTAGTCACCTGAACACATGCAATGCTCGTTTAAATATATATATAAGAAAAAAACATTGCTCAAGTAAGCCATTGCGTTTGATGTTGTTGTTGCAAGCGTAACCGAAAATAGTTAAACAACTGGAAAGACAAATCAATTTTGAATATCATATTAAATAATATTAAACAAAAGATCAAATGGATTTAAAAAAAATATATAAATATGATCTAATAAATTGTGTTCTAGATCTTCTCTACGGCATATCATCGGGAATTCAAATCAGCGCTATTCAAAATCAACAAATATTTCAACAACTTGAAATTTAATTCAAAAACTGAAGCAATTCCAAACTTTTGTAGATTAGTAACATACGGATCAAAAAGGAATAACTAACATCAAATCATAATCGACGAATTAGGAAACATAAAATTGCATATTAATAACTTATAAATAAAAAAGAGAGAATCACTCACCGATTATGTGCTTATGGATTACAATGAATAGAATATAGGGTTCCAATGGTGTGAGTTATGATGTAAAAATCCATTGTGAAAAGGATGAAAAATAAGAAACTGGAGCAAAGATTAACAATAATTGTGAAAAAGGTGGGCTGAGGATGAATTTTTTTATTATAAATCACCTGTGGATATTAATAAACCCTAAATAAGTTATAGGCGGGAAAATATTAATTCAGATGATTGAGAATAGGACACCTGTCATATTATAGATTCATTTATTAGAGAGTGTTCCATTAACAGTTTTGTGTTCCATCATCATATCATCCTCTAGATATTGGTTAGACCAGGTACTAATAAGGTTGCAAAAGTCGCTAGGCGGACCCTAGGCGACCGATCGGGGAGTTAGGTGTACTCGGAGTACTGGACATGGTAAATGTAAAGAAAATTAGTTTTTGGATATTATATATATGTTGAATATCATAAATTTACTAATATTTATAACACAATAGGTAAAGATCAATACAAAAAAAGAGAAATACATTTTTAAATAATAAATCATTCTAAAAATTGTTAGTCATTAAGTAAAAAATGATATTTATTCTTTAATATTAAAGAAATACGAGTTATGTTTTATTTTTCTTAAGCCAAAATCAACCCAAGTTTACTGATTAGATGGGATTCTGACTAAGGTTGACCACTTTTAATCAATTCTTAGTAATTAGGCGGAATTAAAGCAACTCGCCTCGGTGACATACCTTGTAGCGAGTACTCGGGGTGTACTCGGCCTTGGAAACCTACTTTTTCAACATTGGGTACTAATAATTAGAACAATAACTAAAACTAATAATAAATACACAATCATATTATCCATCATCATATCATTACCTGGTCTAATGAAATCAGAAAGACCGAAATCCATAAGATTCGTATAATAATCGTCACTATTGGACTCGAAAAGGAACAGGTGTTAACGATCTATGATCGATACATGTTGAGTTTGAAAGAATTATTCCATCTCAATTACACATGGAAAACTAATTATACAAATAAACGTTACATGATCTGTAAACATCACACACTAGTAATAGTAATAGTAATAATAATAATAATCAATCAATCAATCAATCAACAACGATTAACCTACCACCGTTATCACAACAAATCAAATAATTAATACGCAAATCTCAAATTGAACATATTTAACCTAAACCTTCAATTAATCTAATATCAAAATTCTATCAAAACATAAAAAAAGATGAAATCGACATGATTTGTGAAATTAAAGACAACTGAATAAGAAATTAAGCGAATTATATGAAGAAAAGAGTTAATAATAATAATATTATTACCATGTGAAGATGGGAGAAAGAGATTTAGGGGTTTTGAGGCTGCCGGCTGCTGTGAATAAAATGATATTATTAATATTATTATTCAAAGGAAATAATGAGATGAGATTTGTGCGTCGTATATGTATATATATAGTAGAGATAGTGGAGAGGGGCGATAGTAGTGGTGGTGGCGGCGGCGGCGGCGGCGGCGGCCGCGGCCGTGGAGAGGGGCTATTTCGTTGCCGGCACTGGTGGTGGTGGAGGCCATGTAGAGGGGCCATAGTAATGATGTAATTGGGAGAATTTTGGGATTTAGGGTTTGATTGGAATAAAATATAGTAGGTTTGAATAACAATAAATTGGGTGGGTAAATGACACATGTAGGATCCATTTTTTAGAAAATGGATTAAAAAATATGAGAATTGATGAGAGTGTGACAAGTTGCATGTAATAGTAGTTATTTATTATAATAGTAAGATATTTGTTGTCATATAAGTATATCGGGTTTTCATATATGAACACATTTACTTGTGACGTTAAAATATATACATTATATATTTTTGCTTCTTGAGATTCACTTAACACACGCATCTCATAAAATATGATACATAATTATGTGTATATATAGCTCGTTATTCATAATTACGTAATTACGAGACATACTTTTACTATTTTACTCTTGTAAACGAATACATAATTATAAATTTATGTACTAATGCCGCATGTAATATGAAAATTAAAATATTTATATAAATGTAAGTATACTTATAATGTGTTCCTTGTCCACTCGTTATTTGTGTTTCTAATTAGATATATTTTATTATCATTGTTCGTGTGTGTCAGACCGACTAGTGTGACTCAATAATCCCTCCACAGATTATCTATACAAGACATATTATGATGTGAACGTTCAGATACACATGACGACTTAATTACTCATAGTTAAGCCTATCATAAATATCTTTGATATAATTAAAATAGAAAGACGTACGAATAAAGGCCAGGATTGACGGGGTGTCATATTCTCCCCTTGTTAAGAAAAGTTTTTCCCAAAATTGAAGTATAACCATTAGTAGCCGGTGTTTATGAAAATAAATACGGGATTTGCGTCTTATTTTTGTCCTCTCGTTCTCAAATATTTTTTGCGATCATGTTTCGAGTTACAACAGTAGCTCTTAACCTGGTTTGATTTGGCTTCTACTAAGCTTTTGAATTTTCTTGGCGGACACCTCTATAGGGTTCTCTATGAAATGTAGTTTGTCATCTATGTGGACCTTTTACAATGGTATTGTGAATGGTTCCTATAATTATAGACACCTTTTTTATATTAGGCATCTAAAATGGGTTATGAAATCTACTAAGTTCCTATAGAGATTTAAGTTTCTAACCGACATTACCTATTGTAGCAGGAATTCCAATTGGTCTAATGTAACTAGGGTTTGAATTTTCACGCTTACCAAACCTAGTAACACCCTTCTTAGGTGAGAATCTGAGAAAGACATTATTGAATTCTGATAATTATGATAATTTGCGGTATAACTTTTCTGGGACGTTTTGCTATTTTTCTATGATTTCCCCTATTTGGAATATTTCTCCCAATGAACATGTGATTATACTTTTTCTTTACAGTATAGAACCTCAAATAGTGCAGTTAGATGCTAGTGTGATAATTATTATTACAAGAACACTTGTCTAGCGGTGGATGAGCATTCCAATTTCCTCTATAGTCAATCACATGACCACGTATGTAGTATATATTTGAAGGTTTGGTTGGTCATATTGCTTTGACCATCTATTTGAGAATGATAGGTCACGAGATCACAAAACTTTTTGTAGTGATTTTTAGAATTTGAATGTGAATTGACCGTTTCGATCGAAGATGATAGAGATATGCCCCCATGATTTGATACGAATTCTTAAAGAATACCCTTAAAGAATGTATTTAATAATACCGGGCGAGTGATTTGGAATTTTGAACTGCACCAAGAGCATGCAATAGATATACTAGACATCCAAGTCCCTTAAGTACATAAGTATTCAGCTATTCTTGGAAAGAAAGAAAGACTTGACAGCAAATAGAGTGTTTTTTTTTTAATTTTTTTTTCTTAAATGATGATATATATTACGAGACCATTAAATAGAACAACTAGGATGTCATGTATCAAAGAGAAGACTAATTTAATGCATTTCAAAGTGGAGTCTACGTACTCTTAGGAATACTAGTTATTCCTTTTGATAAGAACAACGAAACGGTCATGTCACCTAACGAGTTGATAGTTGGAGGCTAATTCCTAGTGTTAAATCTCATAAGACCATTTGATTGTACTAACTATATAGAATTTATTTATTTTTAACTTAGTGTGAGAGAATTTCGTCAAACTTCATATTTTTTCCTATTTCAAGGAATTAATGGTCAACAAGTACTAACTCCTTATGATATGTAGTGCGTCCTCGGCTCGTGAACTTCTAGCATACAGCATCTATAGTATTATAGGATAGTCACTATTTCTAGGATGTCACTGTATACGTAGGATTTCTTAGTAACAAAACATATAAGTTTCAATTAGGGTAGAGTAAGATTTCGAATGCCTATGAATCACGAGATTATTAATCTAGGGTGTATCTCCAAGGGAAATGAGGTTTCAATGAAATAAGATTATGCGTTAGCATCTGGCTGATACACCTAGGTAAGTCTAAGATATCACTTGTGCATGTCACTTAGTTACTACACCCTCGTGTTGGGTAATGACATTCTTGGCACATCATGTTCAGGGTATCATTCATAAGGAGAAAAACTTAAACTGCTATAGGCATTGATTAAAAGGAGATATCGAGGACAATATGAGTAAGGTTATCATTGTGTTGGATCCTTATTCAAGTGCTTAATCTATAATGAGGAGAAATAAATATTGATAGTTTCCTATAACGCGACATTAATTCATCCGATTAACCTCCCCAGAGCTCACATGTAATTATGGATTTACCGTTATGTTGGCCACCATAACTATAATTCAACCTTTCATGATTAACCTAGTATTGCTCCATGATGAATCAAAATGCATAAGTTTTTATTCATACTAGTATTCAACTAAAACTGAGTCATAACAGGGTTTAGTCAGTGGTCGTCCATCTATTTTGAAGATTTAGGCGACAAGTGCGGGTGTAAGGACTAGTGAAGCATAATCAGCAGTTGTGCAGTGACTGGAAGTCTAGTGATGGTTTGCAGCGTCAGTGGGAAGCTATCAAGAGTGAGTGAATGATAAGGACATTTTTGTGTCACTAATATTCGTATAAAAGAATTAGTACAACTATAAATAGTATGTATATGAGTTATACTATGCGATGAAATGCATAATGCTTGTCTCTTAAGCCGTGGATATAGCCTAGACCTACTCGTGCATATCTAAATCTCTATAACCAGTGGCTCAGATTCCAATCTGTCACACCCCCACCAAAGGCGGAAACGTGAGGGCGTGATGATGTCATGAATCTTAGTCATTGTTTACATCAAACGACTCTAATAGCTTGTTTAATAAAAATATATGCATTGCAAATCTTGTTCCAAATATATCTCATCAAATTGTTCCTATGGGCTGTAAAATGAAAACTCCCTAATGCACCCTAATGTGTGTGACTCCATCTGTGTTTTCAATGCTTCGATTAACTGAGAATACATGCATAAAAACGTCAATAAAAATTGTTGGTGAGTTTAACAGGTTTATATGACATCTAAAAATATTTGTTTCATGGACAACGAGTTGACCAACATTGTCTTATGTAGACAATTTCCTCAAACACTTACCATGAGCTCTACGATCAAGACATAACATCGTTTATATGGTCACCCCACTTGATGTTCTAATGTGATAACATTGAAGTCATCATTTGGACAAATATCACCCGCTAGACCTCCAATCTAAGTTAGTGCGATTAACCATGGGTGGGGCATGTTACTCCCAGATAGTACTATTCATGTCTCACCTTGCCATGGGGGCTTGGCCGTTTTATGGACAAATTGGTACCAATGTAAGAAGCGGAATATCATTAATAAAGATAAGGTACAATATTTGTACTATACATTTAAAACATGTATAACTACACAACTATCTCTTCTATTCTCTGACACTGCTGAAATCCATGTTGGGTTCTATTAATCTCATTGGCATCTAATCTTCATTGTTCTTGTTCGGCTTTTGCCTCTATCCTTAGCCTTGCTCATTACAATCCTAATCCAAATCACTATCCACAGGGTACATGAATACATGCTAAAAAGTGTCAACTAAAAAGTTGGTGAGTTCGTGAGTTTAGCTTACATACAGATAAAAGAGATAATTTATAAAAGCGCGCAAGTTTGCGTGTATGTAAGTACAAAACATAGTGTATATCAGTCATGCCCACAATCAATCCTGCATTCGATCATAAGCCTCCCCTCGACTTACAACCGAACAACACTTTACCCCGATTATTTCGCTGTCAAGCAATAATCCAAACGTTAGGTCATATGTCGCAACAGTCCGTAGACCTCAGTGTGGTTAACCCGACATAGGGTCATTGTGCGTGGGGGCATCCCAAATAGTACTACCCATATGAGCCAAATGCTCACTCCCTGAGTTAATGATTGTGTAATTTAAAGCGGGACAAAAACATGGCAGAAAACAAGTCTTGATAAACATCACACCATAAGTAAAACCAGCATGTATCCAGCCAAAAAAGTTTAAGTATAAAGGGCAGCACGAAAGTCACCTCAGTCCGTATGCAATATGTATATGAAAGATAATCAATGAGCTTGCACTATGCTAGAAATAACCAAGTACGCCTAGTTTATATATTAATCAACCATAAGTTATTGAAGAACAGTGTAAAATTCACAATTGTGAGAACCGAGCCCCGGTGCGGAAGCGTGAAAAATATTGTCAATACCAATCAACGGTGTGGAGCTCAGATCTAGGGTTAGGATCGAATCTCACTCGTATTCACTCTTGAATGATGATATCAGTTGGACGGATGAGGTGTATTGGGAGAGAGCTTGATTTGATTAACAATCAACAATAAAGTAGGATGAACAATTGTAATCAAAACACAAACAAGATAGAAATGGTAGTATGAAATATTAGTCGAATGTTTCGCATTAAGATGAAACACTCATACATACATTCATACATACAATCAATTAAGAAATATCTCAGCCGCCACCAGGAGAGCTCATCCTGGCGGCAGAGACTCTCTTAAAGGGATAAAACCCTAAATTTCACACATACACAATACAGTCACTCATACTAGACAAATGAATAAAAATATCTATTTATACTAGTCTAGCATGACTTGGTCTTCAAGCTATCCACCCTTGGTTGAGACCGAATAATACATTTTTCACCCACAAATTAATTCGATGCATCGGTCTAAAATATAAGTCCCAACAACAATTGGTATTGTGTACCGGTTAATTCTAAGTGTTTTCCAACACATTTGGTTCTTGATGAGTAAAGTTTCCTTTTATGGGAAGTTTGTATATAAATAACTTAATAAGATTGATTTTGTGTGTTTAGGTATACAATTCAACTTCTCGGAGTTTTACTTACCTTGGTTCATTTGTCAGGTTTCGATAAAGTTTTCATTTTTGGAAAGTTCGGGTTTTCAGTTAGGTTTGGAGTTACCGTATAACCATAGAAATTATACACATTTCATTGATATCAAAAGTTTAATGATTCTTATTTAAACAACCATGCCTTGTATCTGCAAAAGTTGACAATATCAGTTAACCGATGTTGTTTGTTCTTAACGATGTGTGTTAAAAGAATAGTTTAAATAAACGAATGCTCTTGTAACTAAAACTTCAATTTTATAGAAACATATATTATAAAAACATGTTATTTCCAGGTTTGATTATTCAGCAAGTTTGGTGTTGTACAGTTTTATTACCCGTACTTTCGTTTAACGTTCATTTCGGCAAAAATCGGGTGAAAGAATTAGTTAATTTTGGTAAAATAATTAAACATTCAAATTAAGGTTTTGTAAACTTATACTTACTGTTAGAAATCAGAACTTCATAATTTTGTATTTTTCAAGATGCTTGTTCAGTTTTATGTCGTTTTATCGTAAGTCACGTTTAAACGTTAGTTCTTGATAAAAAGAGTGTTGTATGTATTGAAAATGGTTTATCTTATTACCACAAAGTATTCCAAATAAAAATTTCAGCGAAAAAAATGCTTTTATATTTTTGAAGCATTTATGTCTTTATAAAGTCGGGTCGTTGTCGGTTTTAACGAAACAATGAGTTTAAGCTTGCAAACGGGTCATTCTTCTAAACCCACTTATCCTTTAGTATCTTTTAACTTATATTTAGTCATTTTAATTTATAAGTTTCCGTATTAACATCATATTTTTATATTTTCAGTTTTTGAATATTAACTTGTGTCCAAAAATGCCCCTTCTATATACTTTATAAAGAAAAACTCACTTTTGGTTATCAAACTTATTAAGACCTATAATACATGAAAACAAGTTGTTCCAACATTCCATGGGTTCAAAGCAATATTTAGGACTGCACTAATAATTAAGGCACGGTTTTGGCCCGTTCGGGTTCTAGTTCGATTTTAAAGATGATGATTTGTGTAGAATGGTTATGGCTAGTTTGTATATCAGTAAAATAATATGTTTTGGACTGCAGAAAAACATTATATTGTTACTTAGGTTTCACGGCTTGTTTCTTATTAAAACGGGTTACCACAGTGCTGGTTCGGGTGCTCTTTACAACACGGTTTATAGGTATCTTTCGGGCTGATTTATACCACGTTTAGAGTTTAAAAATAAACATGTTTTACTTAAAACTTTCTGTTTTAAAATCAGTATTTTATGTTTCATAGTTTCAGTTATATACCTGTCATAATTTTATTCCAAGAATGCCCTTAGCCACGTTTATTGATTAAAATATGATTCCTCATCACAAAACGGTTGTGGACCAGTTATAATACATTGAAAATGACGTATTAAAACTTTCATATTGATATTAGGGTGTTGGGAACCCAAACCTTTATCTTATATTTTTGACAAAACTCAAGTTTGATTATCAATCATTTTAGGACCTGTTTTAATACATTAAAATAAGTTGTTTTTAACATTTCATAGGTTTTAAAAAAATGTATTAAATCTGCATTACCGAGTAAGAGTCCGATTTTTGGCCAGTTTGGGTCCTAGCTCGGTTTAAAAGCAATGTTTCATGAAGAACAGTTTCCGGTCAGGTTATTATTCTTCAAAATACTATATTTAGGTCTACAAAAAGGTTTTTAATACACGGTTTATTTCTTAGTTAACGAGTTATCAAAATGTTTGTTTAAAAGGTTTTTAATACACGGTTTAGTATTAGTTTTGGAGGCTTGTCATTTAGGGGTTTTAAGGATAGAAATAAAGTGTTTTAACTTTTGGAACTTATGCTAATAGTCCAGAAGTTAATACGATTGCTTATTTCTTTGGTTTTTAAACTAGTTTGTCCTTAAACATGTTACCGAATGGCCGTTAATTTGGTCACGGTTTTGGGGCTGATCTTTTACAAGTTTAAGGACTTAAATAATTTGTTTTAACTTCTAAAAATTATGTTAAGAATCCAGAAGTTAAAATGGTCACTTATCAGTTTAGTTTTCTATTTAGTTCGTGATTAAACGAGTTACGGAATGGCCATTCATTTGGCCACGGTTGTGGGTTACACATGATGTAATTTTAAAAGTTCTAGACCAGTTATATGTTCTGAATGTTCAGTTTACTTCAACAAATTTAAATAATTAGTTCATATCTCGTTTGTTTGGTTCAAAACTGAATTTCTCGTTTAGGGTTTTATATTTATAAAAATTCAGTTTCGTATGGTTATGGGTTTAGGTTCTTGAATGGTTTACTGAACAGTACATGATATTGGTTCATCATGTAGAGGGCTGGTCGTTCACAGGAAAACACCTGGATACTCGGAATTTAAACGAAAAGAATGTTAAACAATCATTCGAACAAGTGAGTAGGTTCCCCGGGTTTGGCTATGCGAGTTTCTAGGATAAATCCGTGAGTAGAGAAATGGAGATCAAGGCTGGAAATTGTTAACATCACATTAGGAGTATACAACAACATGTATTAGGGATTGACAAAACAGTAACAAGTTACCCGAGTTGTTGATCTTTGATGGTAACTCCGGTTCTTAAACTGATCTCGCGAGCAAAACAGAACTTCGATACTGTGATGTGGTTACCGGTTTATCTAAACAAGAAAAGAATAAGGTGAGAATAGATTGAAACATTATGATTACCCGGATTTCTTGTTGTTCTTGGGCTGATCCGTAAGCAGGAAAACAAAATGTTGGGGGGGGGGTTGTTTTTGGTGTCCGGTAGTATTAACATGGAGGAATAGATCGTAGCTTAAATGGAACATTAATAGAACATGTATTTACCCAGAATTTCCTTTTGTTTGCTGGTCTGATTTTATTCAAGAAACAAGGCAGAAATTTCAAGAGATTGAATGGGAAATCAAAGGTGTACAAGCATTGGTTTCTATAGTAGAGTTTACACAGGAAGTTCTGATATGATTCCTTCCTTTGCATGCCATGAGATTGGTGAAGTGCTTTGCATGAAGGTGATTGGGGTTGAAGGAAAACAAAATACGCATGGAACAAGAGAAGAGATTGGGCAAAAAGGATTTGAGATCTTGCAAAGATATAAGGAGATTTTATTTATTTATTTATTTATAAAATTTTTATATTCAGGTCATGCATATATATATATGGGGATCGGCATAGAGATAGATCATAAGTATATGTGTGATAAATAATATATATAACATGTTATTAGTCTTGTTAATCGGTTGTCGTTTAATTAGGTTCGGTAACAGGGTAGTGATATATGTAACAGCTTATCTATTTTGGATACCCAGTATAGTTAACGAATTGTTGGATAATTATTGAATGGTTCATATAATTTTGAAATTATTGGGTTCTAGTTCATTTGGGTTAAACAGGTCTCGGTTTCGTTTAATTAATTCGGGCCAAGCCCATGTTATAAATTATGGTATTATTATCGAGCTTATCCGTATCTCCATCAGGTTCTATGTAATCATTAGGCCGATCCTGTTAGTTATCTCAATGGTTTGGGCGAAGCCTATTGATGTACGGTTCGCTTCGACTATTCAACCAACATCTCACTCGGTATTTAACAACAAGTTTTCTCCTTTGAAATAATTAAAAAAAAATTAGCCCATTTTTGAGGTTGTTACAGTCTTCCGAACTTATAGGAATTTCGTCCTCAAACTTCAGCGTAGGTTATATAGGTAAATGTAACACGTGTTTCTTTTTATATTTATATACCCGACCTCCAGACAGTACCAAATCTTAGGAAGGAAACAATATATAAGTAGCTAGTTAGGAAATTAATATGAGGAATTCCCCACAAGGCCAAATTTTCTTATTGACGTCAACTACTGGTTAAAGAACCACCAAATGGCTTATGAATAGCCGTCCTGGCTTATACGAAAATAAAGGTCTTCAATGAGATGCAATGTTGCAGTATTCAAGAACATAAAGGTTTAGTAACAAAGGTAAAAATTTGTCTCTAGAGAACTTTATTTCCCGAAAGGAGGTTTTGAAAAGTATTAAAGGTCAAGTTGAAGACGCCTTGTTTGTTATATTCCTCAAGATCTTATTAGAATGACGTGGTCAAAACGCAGGTACACAAGCTTCAACCGGTATGTAGACTCTCATATCAGGTTTCATTACAAGAGTTTCTCCTAGGGGTAATTGGATAGATTCAATGAGTGATTTAGGCTGTCACGAGAATTGTTCAGCAGACTAGATTTTTGAGTTTACGGATATAGGAAGTGTTATATTTGGGCACCTTAATAGAAGATATATCATCTTACATTTCGATGATTTGGTCCAAACAATGAATTGATTCTACCAAGAGTAAGGTAATTTAAGAAATCGGTCGAAATCAGTATTTTTCCCAAAAAGTTAAACGGTTGTGTTACAGAACGCCGTGTCGAACCGCTACATATCGTTAGGTTCTTGATTATCCTCCAAGTAGTAAAAATAGAATAAAACTAAGAGTTTTCAATATGGTATAACATATTTATGTGAAGCGAAGAGAATTTCAAGAATGTTCACAATGATTGTCGGGATGGACTCTATTTAGTTGTTCACGACCCTATGAGAAGTATTGTTTTGAGAATACAAATTAAAAACGAAAATTAATGGAATTAGTTGTTTTCAATGAGGAAAAAGGGATGTGAGTACGCGAATATATACATGTATATAACGAAAATATGATGTATTCCAATGAAAAATGAAACAATACTATAGCTGTATACTTTCTAAGGTTGGTTTCATTCCCCATTGGGAACCAACTTCGTACCACGAGGTTAGTAGATTTAATTATTATGCTTTAGAAGGGATGAAAGATGGAGTGTGCTCATAGGAGTGAAAACAATGTTGTAGAAATGAAGTCACTAAGTTGGACTTAGATCGAGGATTCGTCATATTTGTCAACAACTTCCTTCACTTAGGCTAGTTTAGCCTTAGAAAAGTCGCACGAAGTTGTCAAGTAGGCTAAGTGAATAAGATATCACAAGGATGTTGATTCGAGACACGTTTTTTTTTTCAACTACCGGTTTAATAGACGTAATTGTGAAAATATACTTATTTGACATACTATAGTTATAATAATTCATAAAGAGTATGCACGAATTTCATAAGTTATGAAAATAATTTGTGTCCCTCATTTTTATAGAAAGTCTATAACGTAAAATCATTTTAATAGGAATGTATGGATGAAACGGTCATTAAGCCGTCATCTTGAAAATAACAAATTTAGATAAGACATTAAGTCATTTTCATTAAAAATTTAATAGATAACTCCAATGAGGAAAAGGTGTTTAAGAAGAACCAGACTTTTGGTTAAATTAAACTTCGGCACTAAATTTGTAAATCATCTGAAAAATTGACTTTATTTTAACAAAATTTAGAAAGAACTTCTATAATCATTTCATTTTTTTGATCAACTTAATAAATCTTTATCTCTGGTTTATATATTTTAAGAAAAACTTAGCTATCTCTAACAAAATTTGAAGAATTAAAATAGTTTACAATCAAAGTAGTTAACATAAAGACATCATGATGATTATAGTGGCCCTATAAGGATATGAAGCTAAACTCTTAGAAATAAAGTAGAGCTAGAATGTATATACGAAGAGTTAAGGTTTCCAGGGTTAAGATGAAAATAATGCGAGTTGGAATGATCCTTAGTCTAAGTTTAGATAATAGATAGCAAGTTCCAGACTTCTATAGTATATCATTACATACCGATTACCTCACCACTATAGGTTAATCTAAATCTTGCTATGACAAAATGGGATTAAGATTTCAACATTCAAACCTACAAGGTAGTAGTGTGTCATGAGGTTCATGAGATGTTCGTAAGGATCATTTATATAATCATTAGAAGAAAAGAATTTAGAAATGATACGGTATATGGGAAAGGTTTCTAACTACCATCTAATGGTTAAAGTAAAATTATTATTATTATTATTATTATTATTATTATTATTATTATTATTATTATTATTATTATTATTATAATTATTATTATTATTATTATTATTTTGAAATAGCTATAGGGATATTGTAATAAAGGAACATATTTGAAACGCATAGTTAAAGGAAAAGACAAAACAATACCAAGGATTAGGTGTACATTCCCAACATGAAGGTTATGAAATTAGTTTTCCACAGAAGTAATACCCAAAATTTTCATTTTTGATTCTAAGGGTTCGGTGGCGTGACACCATCTTTAGATGAAAATGATCCTCAGAGACTAAGTGTTAACACAAAATGGTTGGGATAGAGTTAACATGAGTGATGTAAGGCCCCGTTACCGGTAGCCCTACTTTCGTGTTGGATTTACTCATAAACGCAGTTCTAAATATCAGAGTTAATTAAAACATTCGCGGAACATTAAAAACTTTCATAAAACATTTCGTAACAATTCAAAACTTGTCTTAAACAACAACTTGTCTTTAAAAAAACAAAGTAATTAAAACATATCACGTCTTGAGCCTTCTGATGCCAGCCTCTTATTCAATGCCACGTGTCTCCTCAAGCGAGCTGCCTCATTCTACTCACCTGCGTGCATACTAAAAGTCAGCTACGCTGAGTGAGTTCTAGTTAATCATACATTATACAATACACACAAACTTATATTCTTTCATTCATACTTTCATACTTTCTTTTTTACTAACTTGCTTTCATATCTTACGTTATAAAGAGCATTACGCCCTACATTCCTCGAGTATTATTAGGGCTCGGTTCCCTCCTTCCTCGAGTATTATTAGGGCTCGGTACCCTCCTTCCTCGAGTATTATTAGGGCTCGGTACCCTCTTTCCTCGAATATTAGTAGGGTTCGGTTCCCTAGTTCTCGAATATTAGTAGGGTTCGATTCCCTCTTCGTTACCATACAACCATACATCATACCTCGAGTATTATTAGGGCTCGGTACCCTTTTCGTAACCATACAACCATACAACCATCATTTCCTTCTTTTATTAACTTTATCACGTTCATATACATAAGCATACGTATCATACTTACCTTATACATAGCGTTACAACCTGACAATACGTGCAATATCCGAAGATCGTTCACGTACCATCAAGCAATCATTCATACATTTCACATTATTCACATAACGCATACACTAATCTCTTAGGATAAGCGTATTAACAAACATATTGAGTATGCACACAGCCCCGAAAACATAACACATAAATGGGGCTAGAAACTCACCTGAATGCGGTTACGTTCACCGTTAATCGTAATCCCTTTCTTCAGTTGCGCACGGCTGACAGCATAATAAGTACACGTATCAATTAACTATCACTACTCATATCATCTTTCTAGTCTTAGCTACTACCCACAACGAACGGGGGTCCGGGGGCAGCCCCCTGGCAGCGGGGTCTAGGGGCGGCAGCCCCTAGAAGGGTCCAAGGGGCAGAGCCCCTGGCTAAATTTTATTTTCATTAACTGTCTTAACGCATTTCCTATTAGGATTTTAAGTTACTATTTTATTCACCTACTCATTCGTTAGCCCGATTCGTTACCTTAAAATACATGTTAAGCGAACTTAACTTAAGCGAACTTAAGGTTCGGCGAACTTAAGACTCGGCGAACTTAGAGTCCAGCGAACATATGGTTCAGCGAAGTTGATAAGGTAGGCGAACTTGCTTGTAGCGAACTTAACATCAAGCGAAGTTAGGTTTGGCGAAATTAACCTTAAGCGAACATATGCCAGGCGAAGTTGTCAGGGGCGAACTTGGCTGGCGAACTTGCTTGCAAGCGAACTTGCTTGAAGGCGAAGTTGGCTTGCAGGCGAAGTTATTCAGCATTCGCCTCTGTTCATTCGTAATCACCAGAATCACCGTCGTTTCATCGAGAAATTCTTGGATATGACAGTCCCGCGATCATTCCCACGGTCTTGTTCGGGTAAAATTTAGCCCGGAATGACGTAAAGTTTGGACCTTTATGGTAAAAAAATTCAATACTTTATCTAAGGTTTATTTTAAGCGAGCCATACATGCTTATGGGTTTATTAGGTTCGTCCTAGCATCAAGTTCGCTACTTTACGTTTCGTTTAGACCCGATCTATTACCGTTTCAAGTTTCAAGGCTAAACGTTCAATAAAACGTAAACTTTAAAGGTCAAGAACATACCTTATGTGCTCGTTCGATCTTGGTTAGCTTGTTTAGGAACTCTAGATCTCGTGTAGGACTCGAATAACAAAAATCTAATCACAACTAACGTTTAATCTCTCTCGGATCTTGCTCGTTTCTCTCTCTCGGCCGCCGGCCGTATATGGTGGTGTGGTGTATGTGTTTTTGGAGTGTGTTAGAGAATAAGATGGTAAGAATGAGGATTTAGGGGTTTAGGTTGGTTTAGGGTATATTTATATCCCTTAAAGCCCATGGACCTGAGGCCCATTCCCTTTAATCCATCTTAATTTGTTCAAGTCCATGTTCTTTATTAATACTAATTAATTATTCATGCCCGATAACTAAACACAACTTTCTTTTATTAAATACGAGAATTTAGGATGTTACAAGTGAATGCATAAGAAGTTAATCTTAGTGTTAATGGATTGTTTAGTGGTTCTAAATATCATTAGCATCAGTCATTTTGAGTTATATGTATAAGTGGCTTATTGAAGACAATTCCCCATATATCCCTTTGGGTAATTTTTCTAACATAAGTAGCATATCATATACAGATGTTATAAACTTTGGACATGTTATATGGGTCTAATGTGTATGAAGGTGAAGTCAGAATGTTCTAACGTAAGGTGTGTTTGTTAGACATATAGGTGGCATATCATTATCGAGGCGTGTTCACGTTAGGAAACTCGCTGTCGCATCGCCCTAGAACACTTAGGTTTTACCAACGCTCGATTTTTTCGACTAACTGTTGTAGCGTCTGATACCGACAATGCTCGGGTTTTACCGACAGAACAAATGTCGTTTTTATATTTTAGTACTTTATATGTTAATCAACCGAACCCATAGTAATACACAACTGCAACGTGACATAATCATAATCGATCTACCTGGCACATCAGACGACCTGCCCACAGGTGGGTTATAATGTTACGGCCTTTAAAATTCTCTCTCTCTACACACACACATACAATAATCTGAGAATCAATTTTTCATTAAATAAAGAGAGTTGTATGGGGGTTAAACAATTTCCTTAGGTTTAGGTTGAGGTGGAGTTGAAAGGGGTAAAGTAGGTGATTTGGTGTCTATGTGGAGTTAACGAGCTTGAATGTATACCCCATGGCCTAAGTAGCAAGCGAAGCTTGTGATCTACTAACAATCTAAGCTTCAATTATAGTTTCGGAATATGTTGTCGCATCCCAAATTCCGTTTAATATATTAAATGAATTGGAGTTTAAATGAAATATAAAAGATAAATGTAATTATTTAAAGTATGAGGGTATTAAGTGTCATTATATGAAAAGTTAAACATGAAACCCTACTCTCTTATTACAAATATAGCTATCATCTCATTTATAACTATCCTAGCCTCCAAACTCCTTCTTTACCAAAATTCCCGTTTTTGAGAGAACAGCCCACGAAGATCTAACGATCCTGGAGATCTAACCCTCGGATCGGTCTTAAATTTTAATTGAGTGTTCAAGGCATATTGAGTGAACGTCTTCGAGCCAAGATTTAGCCGATACACCAATATGATAAACACGAGATCGTTACCTTAAATAATACTTTATTAATAACTTAGAGATGAATACATTATAGTGTATAATAACTTATAGAGAGGATAAAATATGGCTTAGATTTATCCTACAATCATGAACAGGAGCTATCTATTTATAGGCCAAAGCGCCAATTCGTTAAGTTAGCCTCACTCGTTATACTGTAGTAACGAATGAGACACCTTTTGTTAGGCCTTCATAACGAATCATAATAACTTAACGAACAAGCCATCATTTGTTATGCCTTCATAATGAATAGGCCACCATTCGCTATACAGTCCATAGCAAATGGGCTTATACGTTAACGAATAGCTAGTATATAACGAATGGACCTCATTCGATATACAGTTCATAGCGAATGAGCCATTTTACGTTAAATAAACATACTAGACAATCTGTAACTTATTCGATCGCTACGGACACCAAAACAGTGCACTAATAAACACCCCATTTTCTGTAGCTTCGAATACTTTAACCTTGAATACTTTAACTACAAATTGTCAACCACATTTCATTCACTTACAAACTCCCCCTTGACTGATGATTCTCGGGCTTGTGTAGACAGAAAAATCTTTAAGTCTTCTCAGCAAACCAATAACTTGTAGCCTCTCATATTAGATCTCCCTCCTCAAAGTGAGCAACTCTTGGAGATCATCCCAATCTTCCATTGGCGTATGATATGGTTCAATCATTAAACAATAAGTAACAAGTCGTCAGCTATCCGTTAGCACCGGTAAAGAAAACATATCTTTACGTTTAACCTCGTCACACATCTTCATGAACAACTCGATCATTCAACATCTTTCTCTTCGGTTTTCTCCCTCTTGATAAAGTTTATCCAAATTAGCTCTTTGAAGCTCTTCTACATGCCATTCGCAAAGATGCACTAATGTTTTGGGCATATGATTCAGAGTTTCAACCTCCACTAATCAATCTAGAATGATCAAAATTTTCAGTCTAATGACAAGACTCGTATGTTCCTCAGTAAGATCAACCCGTTCGAGAATTTACACCCTCAACAGAAGTAATCCATCGAATACTCGTAGCCAACATAGTCAGGATCAAAGTCCCTTAGAAAGAAGTAAACAGACAGATACTCGTATCCCACATTGTTGGGTTCCAATCTTTGAACAAACCAATCAGCAATCGAAGAACAATTGCAGTCTTGAACTCAGTCAAACGTAGCTTTGCAATCTTGAATTACCACCCGAATTGGAGTAATTTTTCAAGAAACTCTTGCAAAGATAGGAAGATACATGCCAAATAAACTCTATGAAAGTTTTATCTCCCCCTTTTCTTGACAAAATCATCAAGATCTTGAACAATCTTCACAAATCTCAAACAAACTCCGCCTTAAATTACTCGTGGTCTCCCCCTTGACCAGTCAAAAAGCATTAAAAGTTGGCCGGAAAATTATATTACCAAAATTTACAAGAAGAGTACCCAATACATTAGTAAAATCCCAAAAAAATTTCGTTTAAGAAAAATATTTCCGATTTTCCCGCCAAAAATCACCGAAAATTGTCGGAAAAAAAATATTTTCGCCAAAATTTTTAAGAAAGAAGTCTCATTTATGAGGACTATTTTGAAAAAAATTTGTTCAACAATTTTTTTTAAAAACGAATGGCCTCTCCATTCGTTAACTTAGTCATGATTCGTCAACCAGTCATTCATTCGTTACAATCAATCCCGTATAAAGCTCAAACTAATCGTAATCAATCCACGAACACAACCACACTTATCCCGTATACCTTAATCAACCAAACAATCACCAATTACCACATAAACAATCCCATGTTCTGTACATTTTCATATCCAAACCAAAACCACCTTAATCAACCACAAAACACAATCCAATCCACAAAATCCTTCCTAAAACCTACCGAAACAATCCAATCCAAAATCAAACCATAATTATGAAATTAAAACAAAATTCAATAAAACAAATACTAACCAGAAGCTTAACCAATAAGCTAATCAAGAGCAATCTAACGACAAGACGCTCTGATACCACTTGTAATTACCTATAAACCTATAGATCTAATCCATTACGTATCAGATAGATTAGCTTTGGATCTAGTTTATGATATGTTCTTGATTATGTATATAATTGATATAGTTATAATATTAATAAGCTATTAACGAAGAATTGAGTGAGAGAGAGTACGGACAAAGTTTCAGTATAATTAACTCAAAATAGAAGATGGAGACCAATTCGTTACACATCCCGTAACGAATTGGCCCCAGTTCGTTAACTTACAATACAAATAAGGAAAGCATTACGAATCACCTAATTCGTTATTTCCCATTCGTCAACATTCCATGAGTAATGGGAAAAAACATAACGAATTACAGTCCATTTGTTAAACATCCTTAACGAATGGACAATACATATAATGAATTGGCTAATTCGTTAAACATCCTTATCGAATTAGCCGATCATAACGAACTAACTGTTTTTCAATACCCATACATTATAATAATAATAAATTACAATCGATAAATTACAAAGACTCGAGACGACAAAACCGTGCACTAACAAACACCCCCTCGTCTTGAGCTCTTTATCTTTAAATTACTTGAAACGTTTTGTTTGCCAATCATGAAAACTATGAATCCCGAACTCGTGACATACACGTACGACATGCTGGAACTGCATAGCTCGGTTGTAGTCTTCTTGGCGCTCTATCAAAATCTTGTTCACGAACAGCATGTCATTGTTTGTTTCGGATAAGTTAACGAGCCACATCGGGTCGAGAACTCTAATAAAACTGGTCTTCAAGCCTTTACCCAGAACAATGACGGCCTCACCAGTACGATTATCATAGTACAATCGGTTAAATGTTAAGTGAAGACCCTGGGGAAACAACTTCACCGGTACTTGTTTCATCGTCTTTGGTGGTTTTACCTTAAGCACGAGTTTTCTCCAACCCGTACGATGATCAATCTCGTCAATACGTTTTAAGGGTTGGGACTTGTGGCTTAAAGAAATTAAAACAACGGTTTACCTCGAAGAGCAAATGTTGATGAAACCATTCTGCTCGACGATCTCCACCGCGATTAATAAAAGGTCGACTCGCGAGGGTACGAACATCCCAACGTGGTAGTGAGAGAACGTCAGTGATATGTTGATAATACTGTACTCCGTTCTCCCATTTGATAATACAGACCTTTAAATCAGAGTCATATAACCAGGCTACGATGTCACCTTTCACAACAGACAAGGCTTTGAACGTTGTCTTTTGATTAGCTTTGGCTCGTGCGATAGCGTCCAGTTTCTATTCCTGATCAACATACCTGTACGCCTCAATAATCTTACGAGCCCGCTTTCTTTGGTACTCGAACCAACCCAGAATTTCAGCCACGGTCGGATCAACATCGCGTTCAGACAGCTTGGCCTTTTTCTTCGAGACCTTTTCCAAATGATCTTCATCAGCTTTGATTTTTTCTTCAGTAAAGGTGGGAATACCTTGATCAACATTGGATCGTTGATAAAGATCGGGGTATTCCTCTGCTGTCACATCTTTAATCTCCGTATCCTCATCTTCATAAACAAACGACGTATTCATTTGTGGAATAGTCGTATCTGGGAAGACTTCCTCGTCGTTCACTACCTCCACATCATCCTCAGCTTCTAAAGCGTCGAGTTCTTCATTGTTCAGTTCCAACAATAATGCAATATTTTCACGTGTTAGGGATTGATCAACGAACTGACCTTCTACAATCTCGTCAATATTCGCAATGCTCATCACTACGCCCTTCTCAAAATACATGAACAGGATGGTGTTGGCCTTGACCGACTCGATTGACTGAAAAATTTCGTTGAGTCATGATAGACCATCATTTTTCTATCATTTCCTTCACTGCCGCTCGTACCGGCACTAGAGGTGCACAAATCGGTTTTTTTAAAAAAACCGGTTCGGTTATTAATCGGACCGGTTTTTTTTGGCCCGGAAAAAAACCTGTTTGGTTAATAACCGGACCGGTTAATAACCGGTTTTTGTGTGTGAAAACCCTAACCGGTCTAACCGGTTAGGACCGGTTTAGAAACCGGTTTTTTTATTAACCGGTTTTTTAATAACCGGTTTTTAGGTTAACCGGTTTTTTTTTTTTTTTTTTTTTTGGGGGGTTTAGGGTTTAGGGTTTAGTTTGGAAGACCGAAGCCATTCTTTGCTTTCGTTGTTAGGGTTCTTTGCTTGGAAGATTAAAAACACATAACTTTCATTTATAGTTTTTATATTAAAAATACAAACATTAAATCGTTATCGCATATTCGTAACTCAAAAATACAAACATTAAAGAATGCTTAGACACGATTACATGAACAACTTGCTGTTTCTTACTCATTATTTGCCTCCATGTTTGCTGTTTCTTTAACTAATTTTCTTCGCTACCCGATCCCGAGCTATTCCTTAGGTAATCGTCGTACGCGGCTTCTTCATCGGTCATTGGTTGAGTGTGTCCTTGATTGACCTCGTCTTCATACAAGCCCGCCTCATACTCCATTTCCCCCTCGAGTGAGCGTTGATGTTGTGTCCTATCTAAAGAGTCCAAGTAATCCTTGTAGCAAATCGACATCTCTACAGCTGGTGGAGTGAGTCGAGTCCTCCTAATCGATATAACCCTGCCAGAAACAGAAAAAGCAGACTCCGAAGCTACCGTGGAAGCTTGGACCGTTAGTAAATCTTTGGCCATGGCGGCGAGGATCGGAAACTCATCCTCCTTACCTCTCCACCAAGCCAGCAAATCAAGACTTCTAAATTCATCCGGAGTCATGTGTTTCACAAAGTTGGTACCACCATACCTTCCAAGTTCACTGCTTGGGGTGTTTACCTTTTGACGTTTACCGGCGTCTTCCCAAATCATGTAGTACATCCCCATTTCAAGGTCGGTTTGGGATTGAGATTGGGCAACAGCTCTTAACGAGTCATGAATTTGGGAAGACGACCCGTATTTTGTAAGGTAAACATCATACATGTTTGACAAGGTGGTGTTGAAAGCATTCTTTAAAGTTTGGTTATAATAGGGGGTTTGATCGTCGTTTAACTCTAGCTCATCACAAATTTTTTCTATTAAAGCTTCAACACCACCAACATTGATGCAAGGGTATAATGCAGCAGCACATGTCAAAACAGCGGGTAGTTCTTGAAAATATTTTCTAAATTTTTCTTTCATTTTTACACCCATATCAAAATAAGGTGCACCCCTACAATGAAGTTCACTCAACTTTGTGCACATGACAGCAATTTTTGGTAAAGCAATGGGGCTTGTTGGATAGTAAACCCCGGATAAACTAGTTGTGCAAGATTTAAAAATTTGAAGGACCTCCGTAACGATCTCAATCAATAACCAGTTTCTAGGATCGTACGGTGCACATTTACCCCTACTTGACAAAATTTGATGAAACGCAATTAATGATTCTTTTTGTTGGATGGCTTTCTCAAACATATCACAAGTCGAGTTCCATCTTGTTGGACAATCCCAATTTGGCCCCAACCATTGACAATTAGCTTCTACACAAAATTTTTTGTATCTTGAAAATGTTTTATTGTTGCTGAAAACATCTCGTAACATTCTTTTAAAATTGTTTCTTTGCGTTTCGATCACGTTTAACCCATCTTGCACGGCCAAGTTGATAATATGTGCAATGCATCGGCTATGAAAAAACGCTCCATCACAAATAGGTTTATACTTTAATTTTAAATGGCCAACCGCGGCCGTATTGTTGGACGCGTTATCAAACGAAATTGAAAAGATTTTATGTTCAATCTTGTATTGTCGAATGACTTTATCCAAGAGTTTAAAAATATTTCTACCCGTGTGCGGGTAATCAAACAATTGAAACGCAACGGTTCGTTTCATCATTTGCCACGACTCGGGGTCAACCCAATGAGCCGTCACACAAATGTATGAGTCGGGCGAACCATTAGGTACCGACCACACATCCGTTGTTAAGTTTACACCAGTTTGTAAGTTTGAAAAGTATGAAATTAGTTCGGATTTAGCGTTTTTCCATGCTTTAAGACAATCTCTTCTAAGGGTCGAACGACTTACGTGTTGGTAGCGTGGTTGAACATACTTTTGCATCATCTCCGTGAATTGAGGGTTGTCGAAGTGGTTGAAAGGAAGTGTTTGTTGAATCACAAAATTTGAAAACTTTTGACGTACCGCTTCAATGTCGTACGTAAACACCGTTCCTTGATTCGTCATCTCCGGCTGCGAACTAGTTCCCGATTCGTCCTTCAAGGCCTTGCAAAAGGGCCTTTGTACATGCGCTTTTAAAGTGGAGTTTGCATCTTTGCCATAAAACTTCAAACAATGTTTGCATCGAGCTTTTTGGCTACCGTTAGACATTTCGCATAGGTCGAAATGTTGCCAAACATCTTGGTTTCGTTTCGTGGGGATGACCCGAACGACCGTTTCTCCCGTGTTCGAGGCACCCATATTGACGGATGAAGCAGCACTTTGGGAGGCCATGATAATCGACTACGAAATAAGAGCGTATGGAGTGGTAATGTGGTATAATTGAGCGTGAGATAACAAAATAATCGCGTATGAAATAAACGTTTAGAGCATTTGGAGTTGTATAATCGAGTGTGATCTAACCAATACCCAACCTAAACTATATATAGATGTTTGTGGGGGTAAAATGGTAAAAAAAAAAAAAAACGGTCAAAAAAAAAACGGCTATATAGCCGTTATACAACGGAAAAAAACCGGTTTTTAACCGGTTAACCGGTTATAAAAAAACCGGTTAACCGGTTTTTTTATAACGGTCAAAAACCGGTTTATAAAAAAACCGGTTAACCGGTTTTTTTATAACCGGTTATTTAAAAAAACCAGTTTTTTTAATAACCGGTTAGTTAACCGGTTTTGGCTCTAAAATGTGTAACCGATATACAAACCGGCTGTTTGTAAACCGGTCAAACCGGTTTTCAAAAAACCGGTTTTCTTAAAAACCGGTTTCCAGTTTAAACCGGCAAACCGGACCGGTTTTTTTGAAGATCTCTAACCGGCACTAGAGGATGAGCCGTGAGCTTGTTTCGGCTCACTACCTCCAGCATCTGGAGCGTCAAGATCATTATCGTCCTTCAGCTTTTTCAGTGCATCGTTTTTACAAGTACGTTGAACTATGAGATCCTCTTGTTCCTTGATCTTCACCCCTGTGTAACAACTCGATTTTTCTGTGTAATACTTTTATCCATTTACCCAACCCGTCTTATATTCGGAAAATTTTATCGTTAAAACATTTCATTTATGAGTTAATAATATTTTATTATTATTTGTTATATTGAATTATTTATCCAAAATAACTTTGATTCATATTCATTTTTCACCTTAACTCATACTTTTAACTAATATTGTTTCCATCCTTAAAGTGTAGGGATCAATTAGCAAATCTGTGAGAATTATATGTATATTATATTACTAGTCGGAACCCGCGCGATGCGGCAGGATCCGATACAACGAGCTGTACAACAATAGAAGGAAACACACAAATGTCCATTGTGATATGAAAGTGTGTAGAGAATATTATTTTAACATTAAAATCAAACAATAAAAAAAAATCCTAATACTCCCAAAAATTTTGATCTCTTTCAGCAACATCAATTGCAAACCCTTGATAGACCATGTTGAAGCACGCAAAATGATCTTTGACCTGAAAATATAAACATTAAAAATAAAAACGAATAACTTAATACTTAAATATACAAGATAAGACGAAGTACTAAATGCACCAACCTTAAACTGATAAGATATATCTTTCCATTGTTAAACTGTATGATCTAATTCAATAGGATTATGAGCACAAGCATTCAACAAAAAGAATGATCTTTGTGATACATTAGCATCTCTCCAAATTTTATAGTGGCTAAGATTTAAGATTACACCATAAGCCAATTGACTAATACATTCAGTACTATATTTCTACTTAATGCCGCTATTAGTGTATACCTGCATTTAACAATTTAATCTGTCAAAAATGACAAATTTTTAAAAAATATTTGACAATCATATAAATTTATTATAATCACATAATATAAATATAATTACCTATATATACATGTATATCAACAAGAACTTTGACATAGAAATCTGCTAATAATTCGAGGTAACCCTCGATCCACGGTATTAAAATAAACATTCGTTTTTGCAGATAATTTGAGGTAACCCTCCTGTGTTTCCTTAGACAAGAACTTCAATAGCTCTATAAACATATAAACAATGTTTGAAAATATAATCATGTCTCTTAGACATGAACTTTGATCATTTTGAAAAAAAAAACACATATAAAGAAGTCATACCTTTAGCAAAATGAACTTTGATCATTTTGCTACAATATCTTTGCCTTAGAAACCTCATCAATGTAATTTTGAGCTTTATCCAAATGAGAAAGCAAGGTGGCATAAGCACAATATTCTCCGCCCTACATGTAGAATTCAAAATCATCACAAGCAAACCCAAATTCGTATGAACCCAATGTTTTCAGCCAGACTTTGTCTGCTTTGATTTTTTGGGGGGAGGGGGTTGTAAACACCAGATGCAAAATTTGTAACAAAGACAGCCCGTTAACATCATCGTAATCTGAAAAATGCTAAAGAATTGTAATTTCAATAAATATGTAACAAAAGCTACAATTCAAAAAATCTACGAGAATCATCGTAATCACCAAAATTCAAAACTTCACTCACCACATCCACATTTCCATACTCAAATCTATATGCAAAGGTTTCCTCAACATTGCATCCAATACAAATGCAGAATCATATTTGCTTCTACAAGGACAATAGTTACCTTTAATGCTCCAAGACAGGTGCACTAGAAATTATTCAAAAATAATGTAACCATACTTTTTAGACAGGTGCATAAACAATCTGTCAAAAGTTATCTAACATGAATTTCATTGGTTTAGTTTTGGTCTAAACGGGTCAGGTGTATTAACCTAATGGATTCGTAAGTTGACCCGTTTAACTCATTTATTTTGTTTTTAAACTTGTTTATGTAATAACTTGAACTACTTGGGAATTCTTTTTACAATAAACTAAAAGTTCAAAAATGGGCCATATTCATACCAGCCCACAAAAAACTTTTTATTAGACTTCGATTGATCGATCATTGATGGCAAGTCTTAAAAATTGTTTCATGCAAAACTGAATATAAAAGATTATAATATATATATATATATATAAACAAAATAACTATGTTATGTAAACAAAAAAGCCTGAATCGAGCTCGATTTTAAACAAATTTCTTTAGACCTGATCATTCAATGTGGAGCACAAAATGAGCCAGGCCAATCTCAAGTCAAGCTATGTTAGAATAAATGAGTCGAGGCTTGATTACACCCCTACATAGAACGGAATGAGGAGATATTGACCCGAAAAAATTGAGACCATTCTTGAAGTTGAAAAGATTTTAAACTGGTCAGCAACCTTATAGTCAAATCAAAGAATTGACTATTTATACCAAACATGAGCTGCAACAAAAATAAATCCATTCACCATACCTTTTGGATCTTCAAACGGTATTTCTCCTATTCTTCATCTATGTACTACAAGAAATATGAAATTTTGGTGTTCAAATTACCAAATAAAACTGAAAAAACACATAATTTATAAAACATTAGTAAAAAAACATAATCACTCACCTGCCCTGTAAGAGTACATTACGCATATGATCTGTTGAATTGCATCACAAATTTTTCGGTGTTTCCACTACTGGAAAATAACAACTCATATTTGCACAAAAAAACAAACAAAATATAAAATAAAATAAAAAGTACCACACAAATGACCTAATACCATAGAACCAATTTTAACTTAAATGTATGGTGACGGGTGAAATGCGGCGTAATCAAAATCAAGAGGTGTGTAGACTTTTATCTTCCCCAAAATGTTTTAACTTGCACACCAGGTTTTCAACGAAAACCTAAAAGAACAACGTGTACTGTTTGCATTTGAACAATAATCTACTGCCACAAAATGATCCAAAGAAACCTGTAACAATTCAATTAAATCCATCAATTTACAAATTCACCAACATATGAACAAATATTTACGAGATTGGTTGTATCTATGAAGTGCGATATGTAGGGTTCACCAAAGAAAAAGAGTGTGTGAGTGCAAGTAGTAGCAAAAATGAGATCTGAACTGAAGCTTCATGCTTGTGAAGTTGTGATTATCTCAAATTGTGAGTGAAACATATGAGATTGAGAGAGATTCAGATGAGCTATGAGTTTTGAGGAGGCAAGAAAGTGACTGAAAAGTGGATTCAACTTTAGGGTTTTTTTTTTGAATTTTGAATCACCCATTATAGACCCAGACATACGCGGGATATGTTGGTTTTCAAGGGATTGCATTACCAAGCTGTACACTGTGTATTAATTAAGAGTTGTAAAACTCTTATTTTTCAAGAGTTTTTTTGTTATTCACAACTTTGCCCTTCCTATATGTATTATAATATAGTATAGATTATCAATCACCCATCTTCAAACCTTTAACCTATTAACAAACCCGTATTCAAGTCCAAGCCCATAACCTGTTTAATCTCTTGCACTGTAATTAACGTACTATAATCAAAAATTGATTTTACAAAAGGTATAAGAATAAAACAACCTATACTGACAATTCAATTAGGTAATATGAATCATAGCCTATCGAGTTTATATTTTTAACAAAACCGCATATAACACTTCGGGTTAGACCATATATACATAATAATAACACAATTAAACGATTATACGCATTCCTGACAATCTCGCGAACCATTAACCTAACACCAATTGAATCCAAGTTGTTTGTAATTCCCATGGTGGATAGTTTTTTTGCCGCTGCTGTTCATATCATGATTCACCATCCAATCGCCCTTGTATGTGGTAATTTAACTATGTTATAGGAACGTTTTTAATCATACATCAATAGCCCTAACCATAATTAGGTTAATGATAATCAGGTTTAAAGGATTAGGAATTAGGGTTCATGTTTTTCAATTTGGGGCTAATAATCGGCATCTGCATATAACAAACTGTTTTCGTTTATTAATAAATCAAGCTGCTAGCCCAGTTGGTAAGGTCTGCGTGTTAGGACATGGTGGTCGCGGGTTCGAATCCGGCCACAAGGGGTTTTTGTTTTATTTCTTTTTTATCTATTTTGTTAATTAATATAACTAATTTTAGTAAATGATAATTTAATATTTCACTACAAGTAAATACTAACTTATGAAAACCGACATCATTAAGTTATGTCTTTTGTCAAAATCTTGTTAAAAGTTCTTGTTTACGTATGTATGTATGTGTGTATATATATATTAATAAGCGTATCAAATAGATTTTCGTTAAAAGAATTAAACAAAATATTTATTTATATCTTAGTACTAATTATATTTAATTATCTACACATTATTAAAATTATCTATTTATTTATATATTACTAAATTATTTATTTAAATAACTAAATGTATGTTTCAATTAAATTATTTTATTTACTAAATTATTTATTTATTTATATATTACTATAACAACCATATCTTATATCTTAATTATATAAATTATTTAAGTATTTAATACTACATCATTGATAATTATTAGGGAATTTATAACTAATAAGTATTAATAACAATGACCGTAGAGATTAATCGATCAATTAATAAACATCTTAATCCTAAACATAATTCAAATAACTTCGAAATCTTAATTCATTAAAGTATGTTATATCATTTATAATTAATTCTTATTAATATTATTTAACTAGGAATCCTTGTCGGTATATCCCGAAGGGTTAACTTTTCTCGTCATCCTCATTTGTATTTCGTTCATCTGATCATGTGAGTACAATATTCCCCGTATTTTACTCATATTCCACGTTTTGAAGACATATGCGTAAATTGTATTTCTCATATATATTTATACACAAAACTGCAACTATTGTCTTATGTGTTAACAATTTATACCTTACTTGTTTATGTTCTTACATGCTTTAAATGAACCACATTCGGAGAGGTCCAACATAATCTCATAATAGTATGATCATACGCCAGTCATTATAGCTTTGTGCTTCTTGAAATCTCATTTATACTTGCTCATTTGGTTAATTTGTTATTCTCATATGACTTGTTGCAATTAATTATTTTTATATATACTATATGTACATTTAAACTAGTGTGATGTGACAAAACGTTTTTATTTTCAACACATATGCAGGTCATCGTGTGATGTGAGGTAATTGAAGTTAAGAGATAACTTAAGGACTTATGCTAGATGAAATTTAATGAGACAATATTATTTATGATTTTTGATTGTTGATGCACTATTGTTCTTTTTGTTTGGATATTATATGATTTTGTTTTATTTGAAATTATTGAATACATATTGAAACTTATAAATGTTGCATGATAGTAACCTTGAGAGCTATGGGCAATCAGTTCACGACTCGGCATTTCCGCCGTAGGTTGGGTGTGACACCCTTAGACATGGTAATCTCACGAAGCTCCTTTGACTCCTTTTGGCAATAGGAAACGAACCCCATCATACGCCGTTGGTTAATCATCATTTGCTCTTGAGCTTGACGATCGGACACCATTTGATTCTCATATAGATTAATCATACTCAAGAGCATATTCATCTGGTTCTCAGAGGTCAACGAATGAATCGTTGGAGTTACTAGCTGCACGGGACCCTGAGGACGGCTGATTCTTATAAAAGAGACGTCCATATGGTGAGTCGGCATCATAGTCGGTGTTGGAGGAATCACCGAAGCAGCAGCAGTAGGCCTTGGCATCGTTGATAAGATTGATTGAGGAATTATGCCAAGCCTTGGATCGGACGTAAGCGTAGTCGTCAATGTTAATTTCGGGATGCTAGTAGTAAGCGGCACTGCCAGACTTTGAGGTTCAAACGACCTTTGCACACGTGGACCTATTTCCACTCCAGATCCATGAACCACACGACGCTTGTGCGGTTGATCAGACGCGAGTTCCTTGCCCTTACGTTTTCGTTGTGAAGCATGAGAGCTTACCGCCACAATGTCAACACGTTGTTGGTCACCTCCCTGACCATCATCACCACCGTCATCTCCATCATCACCACCTTCGTTCCCACCTGGGCCCTCTTCACATTCGGAATCCGAGTAATCATGGATCCAACATTCATTAAAGGGACATAGGTAGACCGGATTAGAAAAATGACCAATCAAACGCTTGGTCCTCGGCTTCACCTGCCTATACTGCTTTATCCTCTTTAACGTATCAGCAGTCATATGATCCAATTTTAGCACGTCGTTTCTAAGCGTCAAATCGAT
>NW_027502937.1:0-54419 GCF_021521415.1 Bidens hawaiensis
CTTGGATCAAACACAGTTAGCCACATTAATATAAATATGTGTCTCGGGCATACGTAATTCCAACAGTTTTATGGTTTAAAACTCGGTTACTTGGTTCTTTGATCGTAAAGTTTAAATCTTTAACGGAGGATTTTAAAAGACAGTTGCATTTTGATCAAATTTATAAGGTCCTGTTTTGTAAATTAAGTTAGGCAAACTTATGATAAGGTAAAGAGGCGAAGTTGACCATGGTTGACTTTAAGCGAAGTTAATGGACCAGCGAAATTGTCACAGGGGCGAAGTTAAGATTAACTTCGCCCTTGTATTTTCAAACCTATATAAGGCTCAACTTGGTCAAACACTTTACAAATTATCAGAAACCCAGCGAATTTATATCATCTTCTAACCCTCGGCGAACTTAAAACTCGAATCGAACCTCGTTATTATCTGTTTCCAATCCGTGTTAAAGGTGTGTAGGCTTGGTATAACATGTAATTCATACTAATGGTGTTAATCAGAGGCCTTGGTGATTCGATTTGTGACATAGTTTGTGCTAACTTTTAAACACTCGATAAACTTTCTGGTTCTAACATGTTTGTAACTCATTTGATCGTCTAGATCTCATTATTGCTATCTTCTCATGTTTTCATTCTCAAAAAAAAACACCAAACAAAACCTTGATCGGATAATAATGTACGCCGTTTCAGATTCAGGCGAAGTTAGGTTTAGGCGAAGTTGTTCTCAACTTCGCCCTAGGCATAACTTCGCCTACTCATTTTTAAATTAATTAATTAGTCTGGTTGTTCTCAGGCGAAGTTAGGGTTAGGCGAAGTTATACTCAACTTCGCCTTAGGTATAACTTCACCTGCTCAGGCTAATATTATGTAAAAGTTCTAGTTAGATGTTCTCAGGCGAAATTATGGTTAAGATGAAGTTGTACTCAACTTCGCCATAACGCTAACTTTGCCTGCACATTACATGTTATCATAACTTCGCTTATGGTAACAGGCGAAGTTATGATCTGCTACGTCAATGTTCTAACTTAGACCGTTTGTTGTGCAGATATGGCTGCTGTAGCAGGTGCTGGTGGTGCTGTTGGTGACGAAGGTGGTGACAACAACAGACAGTTCTTTCCGGGTCACAACATGTATATTACTTTGGATCCGGATGTTAGGGGTAACGACGACTATCGCGAGATCATATCCTTCCTTGTTCGCTCACGTATTTTTCACGCCATCACTACTACTCTTCCCATTTCTCTACCAAATATTGAAGATTTTTGGCGAACGGTAGAATATGACTGTAGAGTTGATCCTCCGGTTATGCGCGCTACAGTGAACAATCAGGTGGTGCAGTTCTCGGCAAATCAAATCAGACTCGCCTTGCAGTTCGGGGCTGAAACTACAGATGATCCAACAGATTTTCCGGCTCCATTCAAAGATGGTGCGTTTCTACGGATGGGCTATTCGGGTCCATTGGGTGACACTCAAAGGCGAAAGGGATTTTTATTGGATCAGTGGCGTTTTCTGATGCACGTGATAATTGTGTGCATGTCGGGTCGTAAAGCTGGTACAGACGGTATGGGAGCAACGATGCAGTCTGCAATGACAGCCCTGACTTACAACAAGCCATACAGCTTTAGTCAGATGGTGTTTTATGAAATTGATCGTCAGAGACGCGCGGATCGCTCGTGAAAGATTTTTAATTTACTCGAGATTTTTACAGATGATTTTGAATCATGTAGCACCTACACTGCCTCAATGACGTCCTAATCATTATGTTGAGAGTGTAAGTAAGAGAATCTTTGCGCAATGTAGGTCGTCAAGTGCTCGTAGCAAACCAGAGCTTCGTCCGCAGGCACACTGCATTATTTGGTTATTTGGTGAACCCTGCTTATATTGCTCCTCTGGGAGACGAATTTTCGTAACCCAGCACCGCAACAGGCTGATGTTCCTCAACCACCTGTACAGCAAGCACAGCCTGCTGATCCTGTTGATCTTGAAGCAGCCTTTGGTGGCCAAGGTTTTTTTGACATGGAACAAATTGATCCAGCTGCTGAGGTTCGAGCCCCAGTAGCTGAGGCATCTGGTGTGAATGTTTCGATGGCAGCTACGTCTGTAGCAGATTCTGAGAGAACCGACTCTGACTCCTCTGCTGATGATATCGCTGAAGCACAACAGATTCGGGTCAGACAAGAAAGAATACATGGCAAGAGAAAGAAAGACTCGGATGACAGTGAATCTGACTTCGAGGAGGAGTTAGACCAGTTGATACGACGATCGAAGAAGGTCAGAACTGGTGAGGGTTCGGGAGCTGGTGAAAGCTCAAGGGTGGTTCGTTTCTCTCCACCCTCGTTATCTGGTATGACTATGGTTCCTGCTTCTATGACTGTAACAATACCGATAACCTCCAGTGTTCCCGTCGTGACAACGTCATCATCATTTGGCATTCCACCAACCACGTTTCAGTTTTCGACTCCGGAGATTGTTTCCTTGTCAACTCCTACTGTTACTCCATCGGAGGTTGTTGCAAGATTTGTTGTGTCAACGTTGGTTGCAACTGCGGGGTTATCTGTCACAATACCACCCGCGGTTACTGTTCAGCCTGCTTCTGATACTCCAGCCAGTTTGGGAATACCTCCACCTTGTGCTCAAGACGTTTCTCACATGCGTTTTGATTTTGATGCTACCTTGTCTGATTCTGAAAGGATAGCGGCTCTTGAAAGGGTGGTTGCTGAACAGTCAAGAATCAATCTAATTCAGACTCAAGCTATCCAGCGCCTTGTTGCAGAAAATCAGATCCAATCGTCCCTCCTTGTTGTGCACGGTAAACTTTTTGATGCTCTAAAACAGTTCATAGCATCTCAGGGGGAGATGAGCTGCAAGGGCGACGAGTTGAGAACAAAGAAGAGTCAAGATAGAGACGATGATCCCAATGCATCGAAAGGTGCAGGTGGTGAGTTGCCAAGAACTGAACAAACTCTTGGGACTTCCACATCTCAGGGGGAGTCAACTGGTACGGCAGGTGGATCAGGTGGTGAAAATGTCGTGGTTGTGGATGATGAGGAAACGTTGGGTGATGATGATGTGGGTGATGATGATGTGTTAACTGTTGAGGAGATTGAAAAGATAGGAGAACAGATTGTGATTGATAGTGAGAGACAGAAGAAGGTGAGATTGTGGATGACAGTGTAGAACATGATATTCCAGACGTTGACAAGGTGAACGTGAGTCAGGATATGGATGTGTCAGATGAGTCTGAGTGGGAAGAACAGCCGAGATGGAAAGAAGGCTACGCTCAGTGGTTTGTTAAGACAAAGAAGCCAGCAGTTCCAACCATGTTCAAAAAGAGTTACAGTATCAAAGGGTACGCTGAGTCGAAGAAAGGTATTATTTGCTGGCTGTATGATGAGCAGTTGAGGTTATTTGTGATTAAACGCTTTGATGGGATTCAGTATTTTAAGAGGATGTTGAGATCTCTCAATACCTTGCCTGAGTGTGAGGTGAAGGATTTGGCTAAATTGGGTTTGATTAATAGGAGTGATGACAATATGGCCAGAATAATTGGGAAGATTGTGTGGAAAGAAAGTGTGAAAGAGAAGAAGTTTGAATTGTTAAAGCCGCAGAAAGGGAAGTTAGTTGAAGATAAGGAAAGGGGAATGCGAGCTGATGGCAAACCTTGGATGGTGATGAAATATAAGCCGGTTCGGTGTTTGAAAGAAGTGCCGATGAAGATAATGCTCAAGGATGTCTTAAAGAATCTCAAGTGGTGGTACGTTGATAGTCAAATAGCTGAAGCAGTTATGGAAGATGAAGATGAACAGGAGATTCTAAGAGTGTATGATCCCATGCACTTGGTAAATTTGTCTCAAGCTGACTTGCAGGTACTAAACGATAAGAAGATCTTCTATATTCATGCGTGGAAAGATGAAGCCAAGAAGTACCAGAGGGTGGTCTCTATTTGTGTCAGACAGGGCGTTCATCCTCGACACACTTTTTTTGTTTTTTGATGATTTCTCTCATGGTAGCGGTGAGTTCCACGAGTGTCGGTTGGTTCGGGTTGTTTGTAGGATTCATTTTGCTAAACTTTTTGAAGAATTTGGGTATGAATTGTGTATGAAATGGAGAAGAAGGTGTATGCTTATATATATATATATTGTTTTAATTTTTTATATTTTCGACCGTTACAACAGTCAAATTATTATAATAATATTATTATTTAACCCCATCGGCGATAAAAGAACCCCGCCTCCGCCACTTTTGGCCCACATATCGCCGGGGGGGGGGGGGGGCGGTGTTCTCGCCCCTCTTAGCCCAATTCCACGCCCCATTACACACAGCCTAAGTCAACGTATATGTGTGAACACTAGGAAATCATCATCAGCCATCAGCGTATAACATCATCACTTATGCGGAGAACATTAGCCGCATAAGTCACACATATACGCCAAACATAATATCAATGAACTTATATGTTATTCAACATATGCGTTCAGTGTAATGACTTATCCGCTGACCAGTTTGACTTGTCCGCTGACCCGTTTTTAAACACAATTAGCAAACCGACCATCAACTAGAAAAAAACTAAAGACGTTCATGTATCAACAAAGAAAGCGTGACATAAAATAGTTCTAGTTCATCATTGATAATTATATGTCACACATATGTCCCTTGACACTTGATTGATAATCATTAGTCACATATAAGAAAATACAAGACTTAATTAAGACTAGAAGTATTCAAGATCAAGATTATCAAGTTCGTGTCTGCCAAGGGTTAAATCAAGATTTCTACACCAGCATGAAGATGAAGAAATCACAAAACTAATCTATTGAAGACTTACTTACAAATTAGTTAAGAGCGGTTGTTAGTTTTTATAAACTTATGATAAGTTTATAAAATTATATATTTATACGCGATTGTTTAAATATATAAGATATTTTAATTTCAAATATTTAAATGACTTATTCAACCCTTGGTAATTCTTCCATCTCCTTCAAACACTAGACAACCAAATCTACCAGAGGGCAAGTCAAGCTCAAATGTGGAATGAGTTGAAGCTTTGGTTAAAGTTTGTAAAGTATGTTTAAACAAATGAGTGAAATACTTGCACTGTATTGCATGGAGAAGTGAGAAGTGATTGGGACATGTTCTCGCATGTGTTAGTCAGCATTAGAAGCCAAAATATCACGAAAATAACCACACATAATGTTTATATAGGCAAAACCAATGTGAAGTGGACTGGGCGTCCACGATCGCTTGAAGCGATAGTGGAAGTGAATGTCGGGTCACCAGTCCCTTATCCTTGTGCCCTTATCCTTGTCTCTCATATACTTAGCTATAAATAAAAGATTTATTCAAACTAAGTCTTCATTCTTTTTCTCTATACATTAATACACACACTTAAAGATGATCTCTTTAATCATTAAGTCTAATCAAGAAAAAGAAGACCTTTCTCAAGCTGTCCAACCTACCATCTTACATGTACTGAGGAGTCACACTAGAGTTTGTTATAGTGATTTGACAAGTGAGGATTCATCATCAGCTAATGTTTTGAGAGGGAAACACACTATCTTGATGTAGTGTTGTTTTGTATTAAGTTGGGAACTCTACCTTGATATAGAGTTAATTAGTTGTTAGGTGGAGGCTCATTTTCTTGACATAGCACGATTAGAAGAAGTTGTAACGCTAAGTACTTTGTATGCTTGGTGAATAAGCTGATCACTTCCCTTGAAGAGTGAGATGATTTTAATATTGATCCCTACCATTTTAGGGATACGACTAGTGAAAAAAAAAACTATCGATTGAGAATCGGGGAATGGACGTATAGTGAATTAGTTAACATTCACTTTAATGCATACAAATCCGGTTGTGTCATCTCTAACCCTTAACTCTTTGCTTATTTTTATTTATTATTATAATATGTGAACAGAGTTTAACAAAGTCATTAAACTCGTAAAATTGGATTAAAAGTTACGAAAAAATATTTACACCCCTAGTTGTTTTCTACATTCTTTATACATGATAATCTAAATTTAGTCATTTCGTTATATGGTTGATGTTTGTAATGTTTGGTTGATGTATGTATATTTTTCCATGTGTCATTAGGAATAGAATGTTAAATGCACTTATGTTTGAACTTAATAGACTACAACATTTTTATCTAAACTTAACTTTTCACCAAATGACAAAAATAGCCTAAAAGATCAAATAGAGTTAATGACTTGAATTATACCATAAATGGTTTGTCTATTGCGGCAATTTCCTATTGTATGACCATATACTAATATACCATAACAGTTGACCAATTGCAAAGATAAATCAAACCAAATACAAAGCATCTGACCATATCTTAAAATCCAAAGACATAACATATTCAACTTTTAAATTAGCACCAACAAATGCAACAAAATAGACATATCCATAATTATACCTTTTAATACCTTCAAAACTTGTAAAGTTTATTTACATGTTTGCTTTGATTTGCAATTCATCGTCACCCATAATCCCTGGTTAACGAAACTAAATGGTTTAAGAGATAATTAATTATTACTTTGAAAACACAATCACATTATGACATACAAAATATTTTTCATTTTCCATCATTATACCTATTAACTCAATTTAATTCTTTTATGTATTTTTTTTTTTTGCTATTTTATTTTCTACAACTAATGATAAACAGTTTGTATCAATAACAAGTGGTTGTATAGAAAGTATTAGTATCTTATATGCTATTTTTGTTGCTTTAAATTGCATTAAATATTGGAATAAACCATATAACTTTCATTTCTAGAAAACGTTTACAATAAAGTGGCAGACAAACAAGCAACAAGCTGCGCCGCTACCCCCTTTTAAATAGCAAAGCCAATTCTACTAAAAACGAAACTTTGAGACTTAGGGGTTGAAGAGGTTCCGTGTATGACAAGTTGAACCCTACTCAAAAAATTTACAGACTCCGGGCCAGGAAACCAAATGCATCAAAAGAAAATGGGAGAAAGACATGTTGATTTTCTAAATAAGCTTTCTCGTGTTTAACAACTTTGCATGATTCAGCCTTCAACGCAGCCTGACCCACAACAAACTCACGGTCCCTAAGCCCAACAAGAGGAGACACTCCTGTAAGGTCCACACAAGCGTGTTTCCCCCCTGCCAACCCAAACACAAGAATATCAGCTGGTCGTAAAGTAGACCTCCCTTCAAGAGGATCCATGAGGAAGTTAACAGGGCCTTTCTTTAGTAGAAATCCCTGTCCGTTTAAGAATATCACACAAAACACGCTAACCAAATCATGTCTGCACTTAAAGTCAGGAAATTCTTTGCAATGCACTGCATGGTCTCCAAAAGAATCCAAACAAACCTTGCGACAAATTGGGCAAGGCTCATCAGTCGGGAACATAGGTATCATTAACCGGTACTTAAGGATCGCCCGATACTCTAAACCCGACATATGTTGCCCAATACTTCAATGAGGATGGCCTTTTGAAAATCCTGAGCTCAAAGAGCCCGAAGGCATTCAAACACCGCCTTTTGGTGAGGGGATAGATTAAACATCACTTCTAAACTTTGGACGATTCCACTAAATATGACACTCGCCACAACATGTTGGGCCTTAGGGGGTGGTGTCCTTATTAGAGAACCCGCTAAGATCAAAATCTGGAAGTGAAGTACGTAAACGATCTATCGCACACCCATAATCAGAGTCCAACCCATAAATATCACAACCCCGAAGAATATGGTCTTGCAAACACCACGATTGTGCTCTCGAAGCCACAAATGCATATGTAGATACATCCTCGGCCGAACATAGACCCAACCCCCTAAAACGGGTCGGAAGTGACGCAATATTGGTAGAGTATGAAAAGAAGATTAAATGGTTTTGCAATTGGGTGGGTCAATCATGTCCCGGTAGAATTGCATTAAAATATCGAAAGATTAACTGTTACACAAGATATATTTGCATATTTAGTTAATACTTGCATTCTCCAAAACAATCCCAATTATACAGTAGTCTATTATGTGATGGCATCTTCATCATTGCCTTCAATGGATAATCCCAAACAGCAGTCGAAGCTATATTGGTTTTTTTTGAACAATGAGTTCATGCCCAAATTTAGTAAGAAGAGAAAGAAAACATGAAAGCATCCCATACAAGCAATGGCGAAGTGCTCAGAGAGACCGTTGAAGAAACTGTACGAAATGGGTGGTGCCATGTGGGAGCCTATATAAAGCCTCCAAGGACCTTATGGGATTGATCCAAAAATGGTTCCCCTAAGTCGAAGTTGAAGCGAGTGACTCTGAAGTTGAGGTTGAGGCAAAGAAAATGATGTTGCTCTGATGAGGATGATGATGGTGATGTTCCTGATGATGATGATGATGATGATGAAGATGATAATGTTAGAGAAGTTGATCATTCTGGTTACAAGTAAGAACCGATGGATGAAGATGAGTATTATTAGATGTTGCAATGATGGTTAGTTAGGGTCATTATATTTTCTTGTTGTTTTAGATGGTTGTAAAACAATGGGTTTATTTTTGTTTGTTTTATTATGTGTGGTGATTGTGGCAGTAGCGATGGTTGTGGTGGTGATTGATCCTTAGTTAATACATTTTTAGTTTAACTAGTAACAAATTTGCATTTTATTTTAAACTTTCAGAAGTTAAACCAAAACTCTAACATTGATGCTTAAAACAATTGATCTTCTAAATAAGTTTTTCTTCACAAGAATAGAATAAAGTGTTTTTTTACTTTGTTAACTAATATTTCTCAACAAGAACACCACATAAACAAAGCAAACTATAGAAAAATTGTTACAACCTTAATTCGTGATTTTATAAATGATTGGATTGACATTTGAATATAATTAAACCATTTGTGAACTACGAATAGTAAACCCAATATATGTTTTTCGTGTGAGCTGACCCAAAACCTATATTTTTTCGTGTCAGGTTTGGGTCATTTCCTGACAACTGATCTCCTAATTCGATTGTTCTATGCAAGAACATATAATGAATAATGGTTGGTAAGGCCCATTAGGCCCAATGACGGTGAATTAGGCCTAATGATGGTCACTTAGTCCTACTGAGGGTCAATTAGGCCCAAGGATGGTCACTTATGCACAATGATGGTTAGTAAGGTCCAACGGTATCATTCATCAAAATCTGTATTTGAATTCGAATCTGTTTACCCAATTCATTTTGTATTTCAGAGATCTTTTTTTATTAATGAAATAGAGTATTTATTAAGTATTTATGCATGTTATGTTTTTGGGGTGTTATAAAATTGTTTACAAGTTGAATTTTATGTATTTCGAATCGTTGTTTCGTTTAAAACAATGTCCAAGGACTAAATGTGTAATATTTAATTTTGAATTTCTAGCCACGTCTTGTAGGGCGACGGACCAAACCAAGTCTGTAGCGTAGAGCAACGGATCTAGAAATCAGCCAAAACACGTTTGGGTCGGGCTACGCAACACGATACGCAACCTAAAGATCTGTTACGAGTTTTGTTTGAAATCAAGCATTAAATCCAATTCATGGCCAGTTTGATTCGTTTTATGTTTTGATTAGCATTGTTATGATTACATTAGCCTTCTTTAGCCCTTAACCCTAGGTTATAACTCCAAATTAATGTGTATTTTTAAAAATTGAAGACTTTTCAAACCCATTTAATCATTTTGACCATTATAAACTAATTGAAACATCCTTAGACCAATTCCTCTATAGATTGGACTGCATTTCCCTGCTTTTCACTTTGCCATGTTCACAGTTATGAAAATTCTTTGTTTTTGAGCTCTCTTTGGTGTCCTTGCTTAATTTTGACTCCAAAAAGTCAAATCGCTACAAGACTTAAGTTATTTCTTTCATCTCGTGTTCACTCCTCGGGTTAGTAATGTTGTTTTTTTCCGCAAGCTTATTTCGTTTAGGACGTAATATCAAGTTGAAAATAATTTGATGACCGTGTTCGTCCGAAAAAAACGAAATCAACTCGCTTATACTTCTTTTTTGTCAAAGTTGGGATATTTTGTGCATATCCACTCTTTAACGCCTAACCAGAGAATAACCTTTTTGCCTTGTCAGAAACGAACCTGTCATATAGCGGGGTTCAACCAAAAACGAACCGCTCTCTTAAATTTATTTTTCTTACTTTTTGAGACTCGTTTGATTTTCTTGAAATGGACCAAACTTATAAAAATGAGTAACCAATATAGAAACCCGGTTCTTGAACAAAATTTACCAACTTGAGGATTTCGCGACAAAAACATTACAAAACTACATATTGTGGAAAAGTATATATTTTTCTTTCAAAACTCTGAAACTCTAAACTTTGAACAAAAAATCATCACCATCATTGTTATATTTATTTTCCTGATATTTGTTTTGAACCTAGAATTTATTTTTTAGGGTCGCTTGCAGACTCAAACTCGTCTGGTTTAGCTGGCTTACATGTTTAATTCATCTTTTACTCGCTTACTCCATAGATTGAGTTTCATAACCCCATTTTAACTCTTTATTATATTTTTGGGGTGTAGCATGTTACAAGTTTTCAGCGTTAGTTTGTGTTTATAATTTCAAACCGATTCACGCTTGTGTCATAGATTTTAATAGTATATTTTCATATCGTTTATTATTACCATACTTGTGGTATGTGCAATGTGTTTATCACTCTATGGTTGTTACATCAAACATCAAAGTGGGAGGGTCTGGCGGGATGCACATGTGCCGCCTATACTGTGTCTTGTTGGACTAAATGGTGATTATCATTCCCCTGGTTCCGCGACTTTGGTCAAGATAGTGGGCCGTTATTTCGTACTTGTTATCATTTACATTATGGTTGCAATTATTATATGTGACATGTGAATCGTGTAAAGCTTTAATATATATATATATATATATATATATATATATATATATATACTAAACTTATGAAATCTCACCAACTTCAATTTTGACAAAATATATTATTTTCAACGTGCTACAGTTTGAACTAATGGCGTGCTAAGAATGAAGATTACTAGTCGACCTTATGTTAGTTGCATTTTTGGCATGTTTTATAACAGTTTAAACACCAAATCTTAGTCATATATAATGCATTTATCAAGCATATATCACATTATTTTATGAATCGATTGTTTTGTAAAGCGGAGTTTACTTTGGATTGTTTATTTAATTTATTTTTTTGTAAATGCAGAGCGGTCGCTAGAGATGGGAGCGTTGAAGAACTTGATGGGATTCAATATTACAAGTCCAAAGTAAATGATAATTTAAGCTTTGAAAGTTACAAGATTGACAACGCATTGGAACTAGCAAATTAATGAGGAGTTAGACTAAACAATTGCTAGATGTTTGAATTATTTTGTGTGACTAATTGAGCCACATGTTTACAATTGATAAAACAGAGTAAATGGCTTAGACTAAAGTGTGGTGAAAATTAAATCTGATGAGCTGAAGATTAAATTGGAGTTAAATGGGACAAAAGGGTAATCAGATAAGGTCAACAAATTTCAAAATAAATCATCGAGCTAGGAGGAGACATCGAGAGATAAACTTTTAGACGGCAAAAACTATGGCTAATGAAGATTGGCACAAGATTATTTTGGTTTTCGTAAGCTTTTAATTTTATGTTTTGTTTCATGAGTGATTCGGTTATGTTCATCCAAAAACCAATATAGTTTCAACACTAGGTTTTACTTTTTTTTATTTCAATTCAAAAATTATGTGAAATGATTATGAGATTCGTTTGTTTGAGTGGTTTATATGTTTGATTCTTGTGCTTAAGCACGGTCTCACTCCGGTATATTTTAGATGGTTAATAACCATGATTAACTTAATAATTTTTCTAATAAAGTTCGTCAATATTTATAAACCTATTAGTTTTTATGTTTTGATAAAAGGAACAATAACTTTTTGTGTTTGTCTATGAACTCAAAATCATTACAGAATTAAAATAATGTAGTTAAGAATTCCGAACAATGTGAGGGTTTGATTAAAATCGATACTTCTATCACCCAACCCGCACACTACGATCCGAACGACATGAGCTTGGAGTAGCGGATTGGCTCTAATCACCGAACGACGTGTGGTTAGACATTAGCTAGAGTGTATGTCTGAACGACGTGGCTTCTAGTATTGATAAAACCATTTAGATAAAAATATCATTGCACCATATTTGTTAATGATCATGCTAGAGTTGAATCAAGAAATTACCTTAGTGTTGGCATTTGTTTCTAAATATTTGAATTCACGTTTTTGTAAAAAAAAATTGTTTTTCGTAACTTTTAAATTTAAATCAAAACCTTAAAAACAATCGTATCTACACTTGACAAATTTTTGATATAAATAAGTTAATATGTATCTCGATGAATACGAACCTTACTTCCTTTCATACTATATTTAGTGTGTCAAGTAGGTTTATTTTATTTGTTGGACTCGGCACCCATCACCTTAGGATATTTAAATACAAATTTTATTTGTTAACCAAAGAAGTGTTTCATGTTTTTCGTTTATGAGCAATTGTGTGTTTGTTATCATATGAAATGAAATAAATATAATTATTGTCACATTAATAGTGTTACAAGCTTATGGGTAATCTGTACGTACCATCCGGGTGTATACTACGACCAGACACAGACCTCGATCATGTCTCTGTGTATTCCGAGCCGTCCAATGGTTCCAATCATGCTTCGATTTTCCAGACAATCAAGAACCATCGTCGCCAAACAATGAGTCAATGACAGTTTTGAAATATTGAGATCTTCAATTGAGAGCGAAGTTGCTCGATCAGAGAGGCAAGGGCGTTTTTGAGGATTACAAGAAAACTTCGGATTTGTAGTCAATGTTTCAATGGAGGGGGAGGGCAAAATAGACAAATGAAAATAAAATATGGAATGGAATGAAAATATAATATGGGGTTGGGGAGACTGATGTGTTTAGAAGGATAAGATTTCATATGTAATGGATGACTCATTTCCACTTGTTAACCAAACATGGCTAAGTTGATTACCCTTGAATGGGTTATTCATTCCATTCTTCATTACATCATACTAAACGCTACCTAAGTTTTATGCCTAATCAATTTTATAATCTTTTGGTTTTCAAATAATTTTGTGATGTTCATTAAAGTAATCCGTGTTTTGATATTTCAATATTCGTTCACTTTAAAATGGTTTTATGTGACAGTTTTGTAGTAATTGGAAGGGGGGACACACTTGTTTTTCGAACCCTTTTCACAAAGACTTGTTTTTTTGAAAATTAAAAATAAGCAATGCGCATAAATTCCAATAAGCCGCGGAACCCGGTTTCTTATACGGAGGGTTCGAAAAGGGTGTTAGAACCTATTAGGCCAAAGTATATCACACCAAATGTCATACAAACCACTAGTTTAAGTCGTCAACGTGATCATTTTCCTTTGTGAATAGAAAATGGTTGCATTCCCGCTCTTACAAATTGCATACAACTCATGGTGATTCATGCAACGTATGATTCCAAAGATTCAATTATGTATATTGTGTTTTTTAATTGAAAAATTCGACAACTCATGATAATGTATGAGCACTCAATTTTCAATTTGATTTCTTTATGATTTTTAAGTTATATTAGAATGATCATGGTGATTCGTTATCACTAATTTTTAACTATATATATGTGTGATTTTTGGGATTTTGAAATCTTTATTTAATTGGTTTAAGTGTTTTATATTTCATTTCTTGTATCTTTTCATATGTCAGCCCGTTTACCTTGTCGCGTTGCAAGAAACTCGAACCGCTAGTTGACAGCCCAAATCACCAAATAGTTGGCTCTTTAATCTCAGGGATGATGACTAAGATTCATCAAAACGTCAATGTTGTTATGAACTCGGCCTCTTCGGGTTCGAACACCAAATCATGCAACTTCAAGACTTTCACCAATGCCAAACCGTCGAAGTTTGATGGCTCGGCAGGTGCCACTGCTCTATTTCAATGGTACAAAAGTATGGAGAGTACCTTTCTCCATATCAAATTCCCTGACGAGAAAAAGACTTACTTTGCATCAAGTGTTACTGACAAAAGAGTCCTCACTTGGTAGGTTAAGGAAAAATAAAGTCGTGGAACGGAGGAATCCATGGGATGAGCTCAAAGAAATCATAACCAAAGAGTTTTGCCCTCATAATGAACTCATGAACCTAGAGGTGGAATTTTGGAACCTCGAACCGGAAGGTGGTGACAATGTGGTATACACTGAACGTTTCAACAAGCTCAGCGTCCTTGTGTCACATCTTATCACACTCCTTTCACGTGCAATCGATAAGTACATCTGGAGTCTTCCAAAGCAGATTCAAGACTCAGTCTTGATTAGTACCCCCCAAGGCTCTTGGTGATGCATGAAATCAACCTTGTTGCAACCCTGTCAGACAATTACGTCATGGCAGTTACACTAACTCTCAAGGGAAGCAATAAGGTAATCGAGAAATCTGAGGCCGGACCTTTTTGAGACCATATAACATAAATGGGAACAATTACTATACTTTCATGTAGCCATTGGTACCCTTTAGGCACATTTATTACGCTTGATTCCAACAACCCTTTGGCCACAACTTTTTGAAATGCTTGTGTGAACATACTTTTTAGTGACCATATAACATAAACGGTCACACTTAAAATGCTTCAATGTGATTGTTGGTACCCTTTACACACGCTTGATTACAGCAACAAATATTGGTACCACTTAGCCCATTTTTGGCGTAGTGAATGGTATTCTCAAATCTCCAAACCGAACAGGAAACCCGAACCCATTGAAATTTCGCTCTCTAGCTTTCTCTCATTGTGATATATTAATGAAGAAGCAATGAGGAAGATGAAATGATGGTTGAATATTTAGTAGGGTTTCATTTTGGGCATTTTTCATTTTAATCCATTTAGCCAATAACCCACTAATATTTAACATAAATAATAAAACTTTCATTATATTGCCGAAACATGGGATGTTACATGTCCATCCTCCTTACGAAAGGTTTCTTCCTCGAAACATGTTAAACAAAAACGAATAAAATGTTTTCATATCATCCTTTGATTCTCGTGTGGCTTCTACTTCGTTTCGATGTTTCCACAATACCTTAACCTGACTGATAACCTTTTATGCAACTGCTTCTCCTTTCGATCAACTAAAACAACGGGTTCCTCAATGTAGTTTTAGAGATTGTTCAATTCTATGTCTTCCACCATTACATGGGTTGGATCAGCCGCGATATACATTCCAAAGTGAAACATGGGAAAGATCAAGATAATCCCATCCTACTCCTTAGGTAGCTCTAACTTGTAAGCTACCTCACCTACCTATGCTAATACAATGAATGGTCCAATATAACTCAGAATTAACTTTCCCCACTTTCGAAACCATATAATCCCTTTCCATTGGGTACCCTTAACATTACCTTGTCATCGACGTCGAACATAATCAGTCTCCATTTATTGTCGGCGTAAGACTTCTTAATTAAAGCTTTGATATGGTCAAATTTTACCTATGTCGCTTGGACTACTTCTAAACTTCCGAACCCCTACTGACCGATCTCATCCCAACACAAGAGAGTTCTGCAACATCTCCCATATAACATCACATTGGGTGGCATCCGAATACTCGTGTATAGTTATTTTAGGAGAATTCTACCAAAGGAAAATTATCATTCCAACTATCATCGAAGTTCAAAACACAAGCGTAAAGCATATCCTCGTGGTTTTGGATAGTTCTTTAAGATCGTCCATTGGTTTGATGAGGATATGATGTGTGGATGTTTAGTCTCTTGCACATTGTCTGATGGAACCTCTCCCAAAACATCGACCTGAAACACATGTCTCGGTCAGACACGATCGACATTGGCACTTCATGCCTTGCCACAACTTCTTTAATGAATGTCTCTTTCAACCTTTCCTAAGCAAAAGTCTCACGTATTGATAGAAAGTGAAAACTAATAGTCAAACAGTCTAAAATGATGTGTTCCCACTTACACTCTGGTATTTCATCAGGTTGACGGCTAACACTTCTCAAGGTCGTACTTGCTTGACTTTATGTAACATCCCGAAATTTCTAAAATTATATTATTTATCGTTGGTGAGAAAGTTTACTCGGGTTAGTGGGAAAATAATAAAAAAAAGTAGGGGTTATTATGAGTCGGGCTTGTGTTGGTTTAAGTAATATGGGTAATGGACTTGGGTTAGAAAGGAAGGAAGATTGACCATGGGCTCAAGTTGATGATCCACATATATAAACCTTAATCACCCATTAATCCTTTCATTTACACATATTCCATACACCACCCAAAACACACACTTAAGCTCTCTCTCTAATTCTTCTCATTTCTCTAGCCGAGTCAAGATTAAAAACCGATCCTGATCCAAAGTAACGATAGTATGATGTTATATGAACTCAAACCCGTGAGATTTAGCCACGAAACAACGAGCCGATACCTTTAAACCGTTAAAGTCATGAGACCCGGGTGCAATCGGGTATAAACCGAACCTAATATGAGCTTAGGAATCACCCTAGCTCAGATCTGGATCGAACAGGACGAAAAACGGTGAAAACGGTGGTGAAACAAGCGAGATCTCGCTTTTCCAGCGAGATCCCGTTATTCCGGCAATGGCGGCGCTGGAGAATGTCTGTACGAGGTAAGGGAATGTCAGAGAATGTTTCTGACATTCCCTGACCTAACCCTAATTCGTTAACGGGGAGTTAACGAATTTGAGATAATTCGTTAACAGAGAGTTAACGAACTAGAGATAATTCGTCAAGTGGTTCGTTAATGGAAGCTTAACGAACTAGCTTTAGTTCGTGTCCGATTTCTCTATGGAAAGGATAACGAATTAGCCCCAATTAGTTTTGACTATTCGTTAAAAGGAGATAATGAACTGAGAGGTTCAATTCGTTACAAAAGGGTCCAATTCGTCATAGGGTTCAGTTCGCTATGAACGTCAATTCGTTATAAAGTAACGAATTAGCCAAAGACAGAAGTAACGAATGAAGCCCAATTCGTTAAGGGACAGAGACGAACTAGAAGTTTGGCATAATTACAGAATGGTCCCTGGACATAGAAAAGAATGATATAATTACATGGAAGCCCTTGGACTTTGCTAATTAATAAAAGATACCTTTAAAGGTTAACGAGTAACGATTAACTAACGGGGTAAAGATTCAATGAACTAAAACTGGCTTAGACGCGTAAGACTAATTAAGTAGCAATAAGAATGAATAGAGCGGTATTTAATATTGCATTCGTTAAACAGTTAGTCGCGTACAGCTTAAGAAGGAATAACCATTAGCAGAAGGAGTAACCGAGTTCAGGTGAGTTTCTAGCCCCATTTTTCTTGTTATGTTTTCGGGGCTGTGTGCATACTCGATGTGAAGTGTGAATACACTTACCTTAAGTGGTAAGTGTATGCTATAGATGTTATACGAGGTAGCTATTATATAATGCTTGTCGGTGCGTGAATGATCTTCGGATATTGCACGTATCGTTGAGGATAGTGATTGTCTAGTGGTTATTAGTGGGTATAAATGCTATTATGTGACTTTCTTATTACTTAAATAATTAACTGATAGGAAGTATGTTATAGACAAGTAGAAGTGGAGTGTGATAGAAGTGGATAGGGGTCTATTAAAAGTGTTAGTGGCATAACATAAGTACGTGGTAGAATAAGTCTATGCGTGCCTTTGTTATTAAAGTGGCATAACGTGAGTGCGTGGTAGAGTAAGTCTATGCGTGCCTTCGTTATTAAGTGGCATGACGATAGTATGTGGGAGCGTAAGCCTCTACGTGCCATCGTTATTAAAGTGGCAATACGTAAGTAAGCGGGAGGGCAAGCCTCAATGTGCTTCCGTAATCAAGTGGCTAAGATGTAGGGGTAAATAAGAGGTTAAGTGGTAAGGTGAGCAAGTTAGATAGTGGACTATGTGTCTTCGGATACGTATATAATGCACGTAGTGGTTGTATGGCAAGTTGCTTGATTAACTAGAACTCACTCAGCGTAGCAGACTTACAATTGGTATCAGAGCCTTAGACCTTTTCAGGCTCGTTATTGTGATATCAAGGATTCAAGATCTTGCTTGTTGGTGGTTTTTTTGTGTTTTCCGGTGAAACTGTAATCGGAGAAGAAGAAGTTGTTTTGGTAAAGATTAAATTTTGTTTTGGAAAGGATGTCAAATCCCACTTTTCTTGTAAGTTTGTTGCAGTTAGGTTGACTGTTGGTGAAAAACAGGGTTCTCGGCTGCCATTTGATCTCGGCCAAAATCAGTTCTCAGCTGATTTTGATTCTCGGCTTCACTCAGTTCTCTGTCAAATCTGGTCAACTCAAGGTTTTCGGTCAAAAATTTGTTTTCGGTCAAGAATAGTATTCGGTCAAGAACAGTTCTCGATCACCAAGCTGTTCTAGGTCAATATTTGGTCAACCTTAGCTGTTCTCGGTCAATATTTGGTCAACATTAGTTGTTCTCGGTCAACCTTGGTCAGACGTTGAGTTCTCGGTCATACTCGGTCAACAGTGCGACCTTTGTTCCCAGCCAAGTAAACTGATTGGACTTGTCTGATTTTAACTTGGGCTTATAACTTGGACAATTAAACTTTTGGACCTTAATTAACTATTGATATGGATCAGCTAACATTTAGTGATGGATCAAACAACAACACTCCACTCCATCAAGAACTTGATTCCATCATGGGGACTGCCACTCGTATACCCCGTCTCTTGTCTCATGAGGGTTTTAGTGAATGGAATTTTTGTTTTGAAAAATATGTCAAGATGAAAGATGCAAAAGTTTGGAGAAGTATCGTTAGGGGATCTCAAAGAATCACCTATCAAAAGGATAACTCTACTGAACTCCTTGTGAAACCAGTTGCACAGTATGACGATGATGATTTTGCTAATGTTAAGGAAGATGAGAAAGCTCTTTCCACTCTAACCATGGCACTCTCACCCGAAATTGCTCTAAAATTTATAGAACTTCAGTCTGCTAAAGAGTTATGGGAGGCACTGATCGAAGTGTATGAAGGGAATGAAGATATGAAGAGAAGTCGCCAAGATTTGCTACGACAAAAGTTTAATATGTTTAATCATGTTCTGGGAGAAACGTTGGAAACCCAACTTCAAAGATTCATATCACTTGTGACTGAAATGAGATCAACATGTATTTATCTGCAAACTTCAGAAATAAACAACAAGCTGGTGAACTCGTTGCCAAAGAGTTGGGACATGAATGTTAGCCACTATTAATGCTAAAGATCTCAACAGAATGGATATGAGGGAAATCATAGCCACTATGAAGGCATGTGATATGGATGATAAGCAACGTGCAATAAATCATGCAAGCTCTTATAGTGCGGTTGGATACAAAGTTGCCTCCAACAGTGCTCTTATTTCACAAGACAGTTTCTCACTGTTCAAGGCAACTCAACAACCACCTCATAGTAACTTCCAAATGTTCTCAGGTCAATCATCATCATCCTCCATCCCACCCCAACCAGCTCCGGTATTTTTCACTAAGTCTGGACAGTGTTCAAATGATACTGAAAAAACTGCTCACTCTGGGGCTAGTCCCAGTCAGAACTTCAGTCAGATCCCTACCATACCAAAATAGACTGAAGAGAATATAGCTTTAATGGCGGGATTCATGAATTGTTATAATGCATTTTTGGCTGGAGACTTGGTTCAACCTGTAGTTGCTGCTGAACTTGATAAGATCCATCCAGATGATGTTGAAGAAATGGACATCTCGTGGCAAATCGCCATGGCAGTATTTCGTGCGAAGAAGTTCAATAAGAGGACGAGTAGAAATAATTGGAACATGCCTAATAATCAAAAGGTGGGTTTTAACAAAGACACTCTTAGGTGCTACAACTGTCACGAGCCGGGTCATTTGCACGTGAGTGTACTAACCCAGCGAAGGATGAAAACACGGAAAGGGAATTGGTTCCAGTTGGGAATGCCATAGGTGAGGCTGGAGGTAGTTCAGGTAACGGTGAAAGAGGTATGGTTGCTCAGCAGTTCTCTTAAGAAGGTCAGATGGCTGCGCTTAACATTGGAAATCAGACCGCAAACTTTGCCAATATTGAAGACACTGGAGAAGAAAATGCTACTGAGAAGAAGATCAAGGAACTTCAATCTGCGTATATGGCATTCATTTCTTTAAATTCATCAGAGTTAAGTTTCCAACCATGCTCTTTAGATTGTGTTGAAAAAATAGAATTGTAAAAGCTTCATAACGATAACCTAATTAGAGATATGGAGAGAATAAAATCAGAAAATTTCAAACTTAAGAAAAATGAAAAAAGTTTTCTAGATAAAATAGAAGCTCAGAAGAAGGACATTTCTTAGCTTAAGTCTGATTTTAGTATAAAGTCTTGTCATCATCTTGATGCCAAACAAGAAATTGCTGAATTAACTGCTAAACTGGAAGCCTCCAAGTTAGAAATTTGATTTTAAAAAATTTGAAAGGGCAGTACTTGATTTTAAAAAATTTGATGGTTCCAGTAACGTAGTTAATTCAATGATTGAAAACCAATTGTGGTGGAAGGAGAATGAAGGTGAGGGAATAGGATTCAGTCAAGTTCCCCCACCTAACAACCACAATTATGTCCCTACCCCTGTTACCAAAGAACATGAGGAAAAGATAAAGGACATGAAGTCCGGTAAACAAGACAAAGGTGATGGAACCAGTTATGTGAATCCTGGTCCGTCTTCTCCAGATATGAACGATTCTAATGTGTCTACTTCATGTGCAGAAAAAGTAATTGTGAAGGAATGGACTGATGAGGATGACGACCCTTGTTTTGAATTTGATAATGACATTGTTTCTGATGTTTCTTTAAAACTTCATGTTTTAAATTCTATTATTCCGACTGTTTGTGTGGGCTCTGTTTTAAAGAGCAAGGATTCTTGTGTGGTTGATTCGGTTGAAACTTTGAACTCTAATAATGTGGTCTCTAATAAAACTAAAAAATTCAGAAAATTTTAAAAAATACGTTGCACCTAAATTTGTCAAAGAGGGATGCTCTAATGACAAACAAGGTGATAAGCTTAATGAAGCAAAAAGGGGTTCTCGCAGTTCTAAGCAAACTGGTCCGCACAACCAGTCCAGACGAGGAGTTGCCCAAAATGATTTCTACATAAAACGTCAACCATGTTTTAACTGTGGCACTCCTGGTCATATTGCCAGAAATTGTACACATCGTCCATATGTCCCTTATTATGGATTTTTCAGAGGAACATGCCCTATATGCGTCATAACTCATACAAGAAGAGAATCAGGTACAATCAGGCTAGTCCCTCTGACGATGACTGGAATCGAAAAAAATCTGGGAGGTTTAGTCCTCATTAGACCAACCTAACATGTTTCGTGAAAGGGTTAGAAAAGGTGTTTCAAATTCAAATATAAACACTAAGTCTAAACCAAAACAGGAGGAAAGGACAAATTCGTCTTCTTCCAAATCCAAAACATCGGAGTTTACGAAAATCATTCGTACTTATAATGCCAAGTCATACAGACACAAATGGTTGCCTAAACCTCCGGCAAAAGCATCTTCAAAATCTATGTTTGACGATCGAAAGGACATGTCATGGAAATCCATGACAACTGTAGATGAGTCAGGGTCACCCAGTATAACTATGGACTGGGTTCCAAAATCTAACTAATCCCGCGTTTTGTGCAAGGACAGCTATGGAGGAATATCATCAGATCTTGGTATGTTGATAGTGGCTGTTCCAGGCACATGACAAGGGACATTACCCAACTACACGACATTCAGACATTTAATGGTGGGTATGTGTCCTTTGCGGGATGAGAAAAGGGAAAGATCACTCAGAAGGGTACTGTAAGTAACGGTGTTCTAAAATTTGAAAATGTTAATTTTGTTCCAGAATTGAAGCATAATTTATTGAGCGTGTCACAAATCTGTGACAAAGATTTTTCAACTCATTTTACTAAGAAAGAGTGTCTGATTCTGAAACCTGGTATAATTGTACCAGAAGACTGGATTCTTGTTCGATCACAATGAAAAGACAATGCTTATGTGATCGACATGAACGAAAATGTTCCTGAGGAAATAACTTGTTTGTTTTTAAAAGTGTCAGTACATAATGCCATGCTATGGCATCCGTCGTCTTGGTCATGCAAATTCTAAAAACCTTAAGCGTCTTTCTAAAAATGGTTTGGTACGTGGTCTACCCATTAGGATTTTGTAACTATTGAAAAATGTGTGGCTTGTGCTTTGGGTAAACATCATCGAAAATCTCACAAGCCGAAGTTTATTAATTCTATTTCATCTGTTTTTCAACTGCTTCATATGGCCTTTTTGGACCAGTCCATGTTTTGATCCTTTCTCGTAGCTCTTATTGTCTCGTTATTATTGATGACTACTCATGTTTCACTTTGGTGTTTTTCTTGTCAAATAAGAGTAAAACTGCAGATCTAATCAAGAAGTTTGTGATGTTGATGGAGAATCAACTTAACTTGAAGCTGAAGGGAATTCGTTGTGATAATGGAACAGAGTTCAAGAATGCATCATTGAATCATTTCTATTTAGAAAAGGGGGTGCTGCGTCAATACAGTTCCGCAAGAACTCCACAACAAAATGGTGTAGCTGAAAGAAGAAACAGAACTGTTATTGAAGCGGCAAGGACCATCTTGTGCGATTCTAAACTGCCTTTGTTCTTCTGGGCAGAAGCTATTAATACGGCCTGTTACGTTCAGAATCGGGTGATAACTAAAAAATCCAAGATGAAGACCCCATACGAGATTGTTTATGGTCATAAAGCCACTATTGCTCATTTCAGAGCTTTCGGGTGTCCGTGCACATTGCTGAATCTCGAGACTACTCCAAAATTCGGGGCCACAGCTGATGAGTGTTATTTTGTTGGGTATGCAGACAATAAAGCTTACAGTGTCTACAACAAGTCAACCAAGCAGGTTCCAGAGTCCTATGAACTTCGCTGGCTGGAAGAAAATGAGATTGATGCTCGTGTCGGTCCGGACTGGTTATTTGATTATAATGAACTCTTCAACCCATTTAATGTGTTTCCAGTCCTCAACACAAAACCTTCAGGTGGTTCTATCGTGGAAGCTGCAAAAGATGACCCACAAGCAGTATCTCACATCTCTCCACTCCTGGATAATGATGTCACTGAATTAAGTAATGACTCACCCGCAACCAACGCTCAGCCAAAAGAAACTCCTGACACCGAAAGCTCACCGAATTCGTCTGCAGGTGCTGCTACAATTGAGGGGGGGGGGGGGAGTTCTATCTGTCAGATCTTCGGGAGCACACTTTTTCCTGATGATATTCCAAATGAATATGTCGCCAGTACCTCGTACTCTCACAGTACAGCGACATCTGGATGGAAGAATCCTCTTGTTGATGCTAATGAGAATCTGTCTAACTTACAATCTACCGGTGATGTTTCTGATCAGTTAATTCCATCAAGAATTCAGAAAAATCATCCAATTGAAAACATCATTCGTCCTCTTGAAACGGGTGTGTCCACCAGAAGTCAGAGTGGACACATAAATAGTTGTTTGTTCTCCTGTTTCATTTCTAAATAGAGCCAAAGACGGTAGAAATGATGCTTCAAGAACCGAGTTGGGTTGATGCTATGCCCGAAGAGTTGAATCAGTTTGATAAGCTAAAAGTTTGGAGATTAGTTAAGTTACCAGAAGGAAAGAAAGCACTCGATACAAGATGGGTTGTCCGAAATAAGTAAGACGATACCGGGGTTATTGTTCGGAACAAGGCATGGTTTGTAGTTCGTGGTTTTCGTCAGGTTGAGGGACTAGACTACACTGAAGTTTACGCGCCAGATGCTAGACTTGAGGCCATTAGAATCGTTCTGGTCTATGCATCTTTCATGGGATTTACAGAGTATCAGATGGATGTCAAAACCGCTTTCCTGTATGGTGAAGTCAAAGAAGAGATTTATGTGGATCAGCCACCAGGTTTTGTTGACTCTAAGAAACCAAATCATGTTTACAAGTTAGACAAGGCACTTTATGGGTTACATCAGGCTCCTCGAGTGGGTATGCTACTCTGACTACACATCTTCTAGATCATGGCTACAAGTGAGGGACCATTTATCAAACCTTGTTCCGGAAAATGTCTTAAAGGATTTGATTCTCGTCCAGATCTATGTAGATGACATTATTTTTGGATCCACCAGCTCTGAGTTGTGCACAGAATTTAAAGGTGTACTGAAGAAAAGGTTGGGATGAGTTCACTGGGTGAAATGACAACTTTTCTGGGGCTACAGGTTCGCCAAAGCTCGGAAGGTATCTTACTGCGTCAAGGGAAGTACGTTGAGGATATGCTGGCAAATTTTGAACTTCAAGATTAAAAGAGTTCCAACACTCCCATGGCAGAAAGGCCACTACTGTCATCTGATCCTGAAGGGAGTTCTGTAGATCAAACATACTATCGATCGATGATCCCGTCTCTGATATACCTCACAGCTAGTCGTCCTGACATCATGTTTGTAGTCAGCCAATGCGCCCGTTTCCAGGCTAATCCTAAACTCTCTCATTTAACTGCTGTTAAACGTATTTTTAGATATCTGAAGGGACAACCGAAGTTAGGTCTTTGGTATCCCAAACAATCAGAATTTGATCTTTATGCTTTTGGTGATAGCAATTATGGTGGAGATGACATTGATAGGAAATCCACATCTGCTAGATGCCAGTTCATAGGAGATCGTTTAATTTCATGGCAGTGTAAGAAACAACAGATGGTGTCCACTTCAATCACCGAAGCGGAGTATGTTGCCGCATCAGCTTGCTGTTCTCAAGTCATCTGATGCAAAACCAACTGCTGGATTACGGTTTGAAATTTCTTGATACTCCCATTTTTTGTGATAATGATGCTGCCATTACTATTTTGAAAAATCCTGTTAAGCACTCTAAAACCAAGCACATTGATATCAAAATCCATTTTATTCGTGATTGTTTCGATCGTAAATTGATTCACCTTGAACAAGTTCACACTGACAACAATGTGGCAGACTTATTTACAAAACTGGTCGGAACAGCCAAATTTAATGTGCTTGTGAGTTTTCTTAAAATGCTTCGTTTTAAGGATTGAGTCTTTTTGGGTATAAATTTGTACATATTTTTTTAATTTTGCACAAATTTAGGGGGAGAAAAATCAAAAAGGCAAAAATAGTGTGTGCGCGTTTTTTTCATTATTAAAAAAATTCTAAAAGTAAAAAATAGTGTGTGTGTGTTGTTTTATTATTAAATTTTTCGGTCTCAAATTCATTCTCGCTTAATTATGTCGGTTGCTCAAGTTGGAAGGACATATACTTGTATATAGTCACAGGGTAGCCATTTACCTAAAGGCTGAAAGCACCCGGGGTGATTATGATGTGTTTTGTGTTTCGTATTCTTTCATTTGAAATTATGTCAGTAACTCTGGGCTGGAAGGACACGTGTTCACAAACATGTTTGGTCCGGTTAACCACCTATGGTCATACTGGATAGCCATTTACCTGAAAGCTTAAAGTGACCGGGGTGACTGAATTCTTAACACGTGTGTTTTATGTAACTCCATGGGAAGTGATATTACTATTCAGTTAACAGATTTTTCGAAGCTTCAAAATATTTTCAAATGAAAATTGACCCAACCTTTGGAAAATGATAGATAAATTGTTTTTGTGTGCCTAACGGGTGAAGTATTAAGCTTAAAAGGCTCTAGAACAGTCATTAATTTGTATGGTAGCTTTCCATGATGCGTAAAAGTTGAAGTGATATAAACTAAATTTGCTAAACTTACTGTGGAGAGTCATTTTGAAGAAATGTGCATGTCTTCATATACATCTCTCCGAAGGATTGGCAGAAAAGCAATTACCCAGTCATACACGAGCCCGTTAGTGTCTTGATCACCAAAATATTGTGTTGTTAAGTTATTATTATTATTTAAAAAAAATTATTCTATCCTATTAAAATATTTGTTTTAAAAGCTTAAATGGTCAAACTAGAACTACAGAGATGGGGGCACAAAAATAAGTCTTGTCATGTCTCGAATGAAATGCCTGTAAGTCCTGATGGCTTGTAAGTCCAGCGTTCAACCTTAAAGCTTAAAAATTCTATTTGATTATCTATAAAAATCTTTTGATCAAGCACTAGGGGGTTGGAGTCAAATTGGGGTGATATGGGAAAAGCCAAATACGTTTTGAGAAGAGATAGGAGGCATCACAGGTCCATGAGTGATGTCCATCTAAGCTTTATGCCGAACTGAACCTAACTCATATCACTCATACAATGAAAATCATGCTAAGTTTGTTATACCTGTTATCAACCTGCTTCTCTATGTCATAATAACGCTGAACATGAATCCTAGTGACAGCCTCTTAAATGATATGATTCCATGTTCGGATCTTTTCATAAAAAGGTGGTGTTTTTACAGAAACTGAAAATTGACCGGATCTTACAAAATTCAAGGGAGTTCTTTTATACGTTGATTGGTTTTATTTTATTCAGTTTAATTTTAAATTTATTTTTTCTTGTTTGTTTTTTCCCGAAATTACTCTACTCGAAACATTTTTTTTAAATCGGTGTATTTCCAATATGGGTCCAATGTGTTTTAGGCTGCTTATCATTTTGGGCTGTTATTATTTTGGGCTGATCATTTGTTATGGGTTCTCAACCCATAAGGGTTGAGGTATAAACTGAATCCAACTTCATTATTGTCATTCATTCATTCATATACCCTTTCATCTCTCTAAAAACTTTTCTGCCAGACGAGAACATACTCTTGCATAATCTAATCCTATTAAGTTGTGATTTTGTTTGTGTGTGCTATCTTACAGGTAAATGAGCATAGGTTCAAATCAAAAATCTCTAAAAGTCATGTTATTGAAGAAACTGACATATGAACAGACGGATCTTATGGACTAGTCGGATTCATGGGTTATTAGGATTTGGGGATCTCGGTTGAGGTTTTGGGGTTTAATGGAGTCTATTTTCGGTTGTAAATCTGAAAATTAAGATGGACCAATTGCAGGTTTAATGGAGGTTTTGGCAATTTGGAGAAGACGACACATTTTCCAAGAAGGAACCCAAGGGGTTCTCTGTCCACAGTTGTCAAAGAGTTCTCGGATTGACTTTCGTTGACTGAGATCTCTTTGTTTTGACCGAGAATTCCTGTTCTTGGTTAAATACTGATCGACAACTCCATTCTCGGTTGACCCTCGCTGACTTTCATTGACTTTCGTTGACCGAAAACTTTGATGTTGACCGAGAACTCACCTCGTTGACCGAGATCTCTCCAGTTGGGCCTAAAGCTTACCGTTGGGCCTAACCCATACAGTTATTATGTTTTTATGGTCCTTTAATAATTTATTGGGCTAAAATCTTTAATCCTTAAGCCCAAATCAACTAATGATTTTATTTTTACTAACTTGATTCGTTTGGTGCAGTAATGGCTGATCAGACTCCATTAAAGTTTGTTGATACACACAATATTGCTGGACAACTATACGATCCACCACTAGCTCACAAAGAATTCAAGTCTATGATTGTTGGTCTCAACACGTGCAGGATTTCTCACGCACTACGAGAAAATCGTGTTATATGCAAGAAGATGATCACGGAGTTTTGGAACAATGCCTCAATCAACCAACGAGGGTAAGATGGAGTCGTGTCTATGGACTCCAAATTTCAAAAGAAGCCAGTTAGTATCACTGAGGCTATCATCAGAGAGGTGTTGCTGTTTGGTGATCAACCTGATTACCCAACAGAATATTCCACTGCCGAGGGTACTTATCCTCCGGCAATCAAGAAGCTATTTCACCCTTACTGGAGGTTCTTAATTCACACGTTTTTCACATGCGTGTCGGGTAGAAAAGGGGGTTCTGACGAGATAAGCCATATCCAGATGTTTGCTGTCACTGCTCTGATCATGGATTGGAATTATAATTATTCCATGTTTGTTTTCAATGAAATGATAAGCAATCTGAAAGGGAAGAAGAAAGATATGTTCCTTTTATATCCAAGATTCTTGCAAATGATCTTTGACTCTCATTACATAGATCTCGTTAAGTCTGTTGATACGTTGGATATGAAGTCAATGGTAACCAACACCTTTGGGTTAATGAAACAGTTCAGAAAAGGATCCAACATTGTATATCAGGGCCACAATGCTATGGTAAAATTTGGAGGATTTGCTGAAACAGAGGTTGAACCTATTATAGCTCAGGTTGCTGATGAGAATGTGGCACCAATTCAACCACGTGTTGCGACCTTCGGAATTCTGATGATGAAAGTGAAGAGATAGAACATCGTAATTTAGAGACAGCTCCGAGTGCCCAAGAGTTAGAAGATTTTGAAAGATTTAAATAACAACTTCAGTCAACGGCTCTAAAGCCTCCTTAGACAGCTGCTAAAAACATTGAAGAAGATATAACTGAAGATCCAGCCGCACACCTCGATCCACGCAAACAAAGAAAGAAAGATCTGAGGCCTGGCGTGCTGGTCAGTGAACATGAAACATCCACTACACCAACCATAGATGCAACAAATAGCCCACTACAACAAACTCAACAACCCGAGACACATGCTCCAGAAACTCAAGTTGAACCAAGTGCACCCACTGCTGAGAAACTGATTCAAGATAAGTTGTTTGATGACTTTGCTTGTGATTTTGATTTTGAATCAGATATTCCACACATTAATGAGGCCAACATGCCATTTAATGTTACTCCCTCCAGCTCATCAGGCCTAGAAATCAAGGTCAGTCAAGTTCGAATGTTACTGATAAGATTGCTGAGATTCTTGCCATGCAAGAAAAAATTATGCAGAACAAGGGCAAGGGCATTGTGTTAGAAGATGCTCCGGTTGACGTGCAAGCCCTCCAACGTCGAGTTTTTGAGCTCGAACAAGATTCAGTTGTTAAAGATGTCTGTATTCAAGAGTTTGAAGCTAGCAATACTGATAAAGATTATAAAGTTAAAGAGCTTCAATCTAGCATGGGAGAATTGACTGCCATCTATCTAGATCTCCAACAAAAACTCGTTAAAAAATTGGGAGATGAGTTCAAAAGCGGTGATGATAAAGTACCCAACGTTGTTCAAGGTGGCAGCTCTACTACTCGCCCGGTAGAGAACATTGATGAGTCTGAGACATTGAAATAGTACATGGACGCACCACCAATCTCCAAAGAAAAGTTCGATAGAATTTAGTCAAGGCTGCTGGTGATGAAAAATTCCAATAAAAATGTTAAATTGTCAGATCATCCAGACAGATTCATCGTCACCTTTCCTAAGGGTTTCTCAGATAAATATGGTGATCGCTCTGGAGTTGTGTCATGGGGTTTCGATGCTGATAAGAACATGTGGTAGGTTAAAAGGAAGTCCGGGACCATTGAGTATTATAAGAAGATGAAAGATTTTAGATCTTGGACGAAGGTGGATCTTAGTGACCTAATAAACTCTCCTTTCACCAACCCAACGAACGATAAGCGTGGTATAGATTTATGGAACTTTCTGAGAAGTCAAGTCGATAGAGGCTTCCAAAATATGAAGACTGCAGAGTCTTTTCTGAAGAAAGCAAAGGGGGTCCAGGATCCAAAGATAGGAAAAACAATGGTCAACGTTATGTGGCCTGCTACAGACAAGGCCACTCATATTCCTGTACCTGAAGCAATTCCTGATGACACTTTGGACAACATGAGGTTCTGGATGTATGATAGCATAACTGCCACAGTTGTTGTCAAGTTGGAGAAAGGAAAAGGGCTGTATAGATTTGTTGATCCAAGAGACTTACTAAAGTTTGGAGAAAAAGACATCAAGACCCTCAATACATTCCAGATAATTGCTTATCCGATTTTTGAAACGGCTGCTAAAGAATTCACTGGTATGGTCGCTTCCATTATAAGATGCAAGTTTTGGGAAGGCGCGTTGAAAGATGCTGATATTGACTACATGGAGCATGATTAAAGACCAAGCTACAAACCAACGGGGAGATTGTTGGGCCTAGTTTGGTATGGTTTGTACTTAGTCTAATTGTTTTTGGGTTTAGCATGAGTTATGGGTTTGGGCTACGGCCGTTATATGTAAATCGAGATCCTAAGGATCTCGGTGGGCTTTTTGGTTGGTATGGACTTGTGTAGTTGGTTCCCTATATATAGCATATATTGTATAGGGTTTAAGGTTGTTAGTTCACTTGTCTTTTGGCCGTCTATGAGTATACTAGACGAGGTTGTACTAGTGCTTAAGCACCCGACGTATATTAATAATACGCGTATTTTGATGCAATCCCCATGTTACGTGTTTGTGTTTGCGTGTGTTCTTGAATCACCAAGTTTTGGATTTCCTCACCAATACTTCTTTGTTGATATCATAATTGTAGTGATCCAGATTCGGGACTTACAACTATGGACAAGATTATCTGAATTAGCGAGTGCCGTCCCGACCAAGAAGTGGGTTATGCTACTCAGTCATTTGGAGATGAGGTTATGTACTAGTGGGAAACTGTGGAACAACGGAAGACTCGAGAAGATATTAAGGCAATGAGGTGGGATGGCCTGAAGGAGTTAGTGATGAAAAGGTTATGTGCTGATGCCGAGGTTGAGAGAGCCGAGATGAAGTTTCTGAAGCTGAAGGCGGGCAAGATGACACACCGCGAGTACACCACTGAATTCAACAATATGTCTAGGCTGATGCCTGACATGGTGAAAACTGAGGCGAAACGGATCAAGTGCTACGTCAGGGGGCTTCCCAGAAGGTCCGCACGTTAGTCAGGGCTAACAAACCTACTACCTTTGAGTTTGCAGTGGAGTTAGCAGAGGTGGTTTATGATGACCTGGCGGCAGATGGTGTGGGAGTGGATGATAAGGAAAAAGGGAAAGGGACTAAACGATCTGCAGGCGTCATGGAGTATGCGGGGAAGAAGACACAGAAGATTGCAGACAAGGAAACATGAAAAGTGTGCGGGAAAATGCACTTGGGAGAATGCATGGCCGGTCCAAATCAGTGCTACTGGTGCGGGAAGAAGGGGAACATCTCTCGTGAATTCACTAGGACCACAAATGTTACAAGTGTGGTAAGTCAGGTCACATAGCTAGAGAATGTGGAGAAGTCGTGGCAGTGGAGGGAAGAAGGGGAGACGCATGAAAGGATGGTTTATCGGTCACTGAGAAGGTTGCAGAAGAATAAGTGGCTCATCACTGTTGTTTTATGTTAGTACTGTTAAGTGGTGTTTTATGTTACAATTGAACCTTTGTTTGTCTAGCAAGCTTGAATGATTTCCTTTTTATGTTTTATGAACTAGTTGTGACTTCTTGTGATTTTGTATGAATGACTTATGAATCATCTTGAATGCATGTTGGTTATGATAAATAGTTGTGTGGTGGTAGAGCGTTGCTTTAGGAGTTAGCGTTATTAAATAAGACAAGGTTCCTCGGGAAGACGAGACGAGACTTGGTACATCGAGGGCCTCATGGACAAGCTACCTTAATAGCTAAAACAAATGATCACCACTCGATGACTGCAAGTCAGGAGTAAGAAGGATAACCCATAAAGCGGAGGCGATTTATAAAGCGTGTAAGTATAAGAAGTTTTCCTTTTACAAGGAATAAGTTAGGTTTCGGGGACGAAACCTCTTTAAGGGGGGGGGGGGGAAGGCTTGAAACATACCGAAAATTTTAAAATAATATTAATTATATTATTTATCGTCGGTGAGAAAGTTTACTCGGGTTAGTGGGAAAATAGTAAAATAAAGTAGGGGTTATTATGAGTCGGGCTTGTGTTGGTTTAAGTAATATGGGTAATGGACTTGGGTTAGAAAGGAAGTAAGATGGACCATGGGCTCAAGCCCATGACCCACATATATAAACCTTAACCACCCATTAATCCTTTAATTTACACATATTTCAAACACCACCCAAAACACACACTTAAGCTCTGTCTCTAATTCTTCTCATTTCTCTAGCCGAATCAAGATAGAAAACCGATCCCGATCCAAGGTAATGATAGTATGATGTTGTATGAACTCAAACCCATGAAATTTATCAACGAAACGACGGGCCGACACCTTTAAACCGTTAAAGTCACGAGATCCTGGTGGAATCGGGTATAAAACGAACCTAATATTAACTTAGGGATCACCCTAGCTCAGATCTTTATCGAACGGGACGAAAAACGGTGGTGAAACAAGCGAGATCTCACTTTTCCGGCGAGATCTCGTTATTCCGGCAATGGCGGTGCCGGAAAGGCGGCGCCGGAGAATTTCTGTACGAGGTAAGGGAATGTCAGAGAATGTTTTAGACATTCTCTGACCTAACCCTAATTCGTTAACGGGGAGTTAACGAATTAGAGATAATTCGTTAACGGGGAGTTAACGAACTTGAGATAATTCGTCAACTGGTTCGTTAATGGAAGCTTAACGAACTAGCTTTAGTTCGTGTCCGAGTTCGCTATTGAAAGGATAACGAATTAGCCCCAATAAGTTAAGACTATTCGTTAAAAAGAGATAACGAACTGAGAGGTTCAATTCGTTACAGAAGGGTCCGATTCGTCATAGGGTTCAGTTCGCTATGAAGGTCATTTAGTTATAAAGTAACGAATTAGCCAAAGACAGAAGTAACGAATGAACCCCAATTCGTTAAGGGACTGAGATGAACTAGAAGTTTGGCAGAATTACAGAATGGTCCCTGGATTTAGAAACGAATGATATAATTACATGGAAGCCCTAGGACTTTGCTAATTAATAAAAGATACCTTTAAAGGTTAACGAGTAACGATTAACTACCGGGGTAAAGATTCAATGAAGTAAAACCGGCTTAGACGCGTAAGACTAATTAAGTAGCAATGAGAATGACTAGAGCGGTATTTAATATTGCATTCGTTAAACAGTTAGTCGCGCACAGCTCAAGAAGGAATAACCATTAGCAGAAGGAGTAACCAAGTTCAGGTGAGTTTCTAGCCCCATTTCCTTGTTATGTTTTCGGGGTTGTGTGCATACTCGATGTGAAGCGTGAATGCACTTACCTTAAGTGGTAAGTGTACTATAGATGTTATACGAGGTAGCTATTATATAATGCTTGTCTGTGCGTGAATGATCTTCGGATATTGCACGTATCGTCGAGGATAGTGATTGTCTAGTGGTTATTAGTGGGTATAAATGTTATGATGTGACTTGCTAATTATGTAAATAATGAACTGATAGAAAGTGTGTTATAGACAAGTAGAAGTAGTGTGTAATAGAAGTGGATAAGGGTCTAGTAAAAGTGTTAGTGGCATAACGTGAGTACGTGGTAGAATAAGTCTATGCGTGCCTTCGTTATTAAAGTGGCATAATGTGAGTGCGTGGTAGAGTAAGTCTATGTGTGCCTTCGTTATTAAGTGGGATGACGATAGTATGTGGGAGCGTAAGCCTCTACGTGCCATCGTTATTAAAGTGGCAATACGCAAGTACGAGGGAGGGCAAGCCTCAATGTGCTTCCGTAATCAAGTGGCTAAGTTGTAGGGTTAAATAAGAGGTTAAGTGGTAAGGTGAGCATGTTAGATAGTGGACTATGTGTTTTCGGATACGTACATAATGCATGTAGTGGTTGTATGGCAAGTTGTTTGATTAACTAGAACTCACTCAGCGTAGCTGACTTTTATTATGCACGCAGATGAGGATGACACATGGCATGGATTGAACGGCTGGCATCTGAAGATGGAAGAGATGATGTTTTAAATATGATTTTTTATGTTATGGTTTTAAAGAAAGGATTTATGTATTGTATCGAATGACTAAAGATTAACGTTTCCGCGAAAGTTTTAATTAACTCTGATCTGTAAGAACTATGTTTATGAGTAAATCCGACGCTAAAGTACGGCTACCGGGTACGGGGCCTTACACTTTAATACGTATCGAGGGAAGCAAGTGGCTTCCTTGTCATCCATTATCTCAACTACTTTAAAAAGCATACTACAAAGAATGTTTTCTTAAATCTCTTATCATTCCTTACACGCGTGTGGATAAATCACTGATTCGTTATCTTTATTTACAATTTCATCATAAAACATTATTAAACTCAATGTAGAAAATCAACTATAACGTACGCCATTGTTAGGCGTTTCACCCAACGAAGGAATTTTATTGAAATTCAGTTAATTCCAAATTCATCTCTTGTCAAACCGAAACTTCATGGTGCGTGACTTTAATTCCAATTCATTTGAATTCTAAAGATTTATGTGAAACGGGCGCTTCCTTAGTATTTGCAAGTCTCCTAAAATATATGTAGCGTAACAATTTTTCCTGTGTATTACACTGAATAACATAATTACGCTACAACACAAAATAAAAATTGTGTGATTATAATTGCACATCTTTTTAAGCAATAGCGCAATAGTTATCCTGTGTATTGCCCATTTGTATTGGTAGTAGCTTGCAGTGAGTGTTTTGTTGGCATTATGATTCCTGCTTCTCGCTAGGTCCTGTGTTTTTTCATAATATTAGTTGCCTTTGTTGATAAATAGTTACATCCTCACATGTGTGATGTAAAGTTGTGTGAAAAACAAGGTAACATTGTGGTCCTAATTACTATTATGGCATGAAAACGTACTAGAGCATCCACATTAATGTTAGCCACAACAATAAACGTGGTATGAGCAAATAATATCCAATGGTTTAGAGCAACCGCAACAGTGGGTTTGTGGCCAGGAAGTCCATATTAGGCGGGGGACTTGTGTTGAAAAACCATTCCGTGGGGAAAAACCCTTCTTGTGGGGGAAGACCATTTGTGCTAAGTTCGTGATTTCATACGCAGCTTGGATGTAGGACCGACCCTATAGTTATACTATAGCTAAGTCTTAGGGCCTTTAAATTAAAAAAAAGCCCCAAAGTTATAGAATATGAAAAATAGGTTGCGGATATATTATTATATATAATAAAACACAACTTTGGTGCTGCAAGTAATCAATTGGGCCACCTTGCGGCACCTTAGTGGTCAAAGACATTTTTTTTCTTGTTTTGGTACACCACCAAATGCCTATTTTGTTTTTCACTATTTTTTAATTTCTGGTACCGTAACGAACGTGATGGAAAACGGCATTATTCACGCTGACTCAACGCATTTTATTTTAGTTCCAATATCGTAACAAACGTAATGAAAGTCGAACGAATGCCATATGTTTTTTTTTGTGTTTTAGTTTTGGTACCATAACAAACGTGACAAAGACTGATCAAATTTACGTAAACTCAACACCCAAGATTGACAACGCTCAGGTTTTACCAATGTCTGAGTTTTACCGACCGACGCCGACCCGCTAGTCTCTCTTAATTTTTATTTATTTATTTATTTTTATTTTAGTTCTGATATCATAACGCACGTAACCAAAACCGACTAAAGTTGTGTAGATTTACCACCTCAACGTCCGGGTGCGCTGATTCTTGAGTTTTACAACCACATGGGTTTTACTGACCTGCTCTGGCATGTTGCCCCGGGTATTATTATATATATAGTATAATTAAGAGGTTTGGTGCAACAAAGTTTGTTTTGATTATTTTATTATCTTTGTTTTGTTTTTATGCAAATCATTTTGATGTTTAAGCAATTGAGATCTCTTGGTGTATTGGTTGTCTTTCTTTTCCTTTAGAAATTATAAATTAAAAGAAAAAACCAGCAAGTTCAAGCCTCACATAATGCTACATTCCTTTGCTTGTTTTTGTTTTTTTCTTTTAAGTGGAGGACTTCGTATTCGTACTTCTGGTTTCTTGACCCTCCTTCGTTTAAATAGATTATTTTGGTTTTTTTTAATCTTTTAACTTATTTTATTCGTGTCTTTTGTTTAAATATGTTAATATAAAAAAGAATTGTTGGTGCCGCAAATAGGTTATTGTGCCACTTGACGATACCTTATTGATGTAAGAATTTTTTGTTTTCTTTTTTAGTTTTAGCCTATAACGAACGTAAATAAATCTGACCGAATGTCAATTTTGTTTTTTTTCCTCTAATTTTATTGTTTTATTTTAGTTTCGGTACTTTAATAAACGTGTCGAAACTGTCCGAATTCATGTAAACTCACCGCCATTTTTATAGTGTAGGTACCGTAACAAACATAACGAAACCGGCCAAATGCTAATTTTGTTTTTTTTTAAGTTCTGGTACCCTAACGAACGTGACGGAAATCGACCGAATTTGGGTAGACTCACCACCTCAATGCACGGGATCGACAACAGTCGGGTTTTACCACTGCTCAAGTTTTACCAACCAACGCCGCCCTTTATTTATTGTTTTAGTTCCTGTACAATAACTGATGTAGCCGAAATCGACCGAATTTGTGTTAGCTTACCGCCTTAAAGCTTAGAACCAACAACGGTAAGATTTTACCTGCTCGGCGCATTGCACCGGGTAATACACTAGTTAAATATATTTATTAAGCTAAACATAAGCATGATGATTTAGTTTAGTTGTAAACGTCCCATATTTTCCCGGAAGGTTTAAGGTTCGAGGTTCGATTCCTTATATCTTTATATTTATTTCATTGTATAGCTCACATTTCTGTAGTTCTTTGTTAGACCACCCGTAGTAGAAGAGAAGTCAGAAGAACCCCCCCCCCCCCCCCTGAAGTTACCAAGAAGAGGAGCACCCGAGAAATATTTCTTGGGAAATAAAATCCACCTAATTTCTTTTATTCATATAACTAAAATTAAGACACTCCACACATACACCCCCCACCCACCCCAATAGCTCCACCACCACACTTTCATAATACAATTCATCTTTTTGCTGACTGAACGCCACGTGACAAACTTCTCCCCCATTCTCCCCCTACTACTACGCATGGTCTTAGACAGGGGGGGCTACAAATAGGGGGATAAGTGATTTGTTGCGCTTAGTTAGCAAATAGACAATTTTTGTTTTAGGGGTGTAAATGTTTTGTAGCTCCATCACATCTCCATGTTATTTTTATAATAAAATTAAACGAACAAAAAATCATTAAATTAAATAAATAAATAAAATGCATTAAATTAATTAAATAGAAGAATACATTAAAATAAAAAAACACCAAAAAAAACTACATGTAAAAATATTAATTTATGACTCGTCTTCGCTTTCATCATATTGTTGATTGTCTTCGTCTTCGTCTTTGTATTCAATGGGACGATTATCCCAAACATGTTGAATCAAATCCGTCTTAAGTTGGTTATGTATCTCACTTGATGTGAGCCCGTGATTGTTTCGTGTTCTTCGTTATTCGGTTGATTCAAGAAATTGTTTTGGAATGCTCCCTGGTAAATAGTGTTGGCATATTTCTTTGCCCTTGCCTTATAAAATCATATTATGTAATTTGATAATCGTATACATAGCATCGCCCATTTTTACCATCGACCATACATGACAGGAGTTTTACACATAATGCAACATTCGTTTTATACGGCCCCGGTCCCGGTGCCCTACATTGGACGTTGGATTTACTCATAAACGTAGTTCTAAATATTATAGTTAATTAAAACTTTTCGCGAAATAATAAAAGCCAACCATTTCTTACAAACCATATAATACTTGTCTTAAAACATCACAAATTTTCTCAACATAAATAATAAAATAAAACATCATGTCTTCCATCTTTAGACCAGCCATTTAATCCATATCATGTGTCATCCTCATGCTAGCTCTTTTAACCTATTAACTGCGTGCATACTAAACGTCATCTACGCTAAGTGAGTTCTTGTTAATTAGACAACATGCAATACATTCATATACTACGTGCTTCACCTAATTTACTTTCTTTCGTACATACATAAGTGCATACCTTCATTCTTACTTTCATAATTCCGTATTCTCTCTTACTTTACATACATACGTATATGTTTTTAAGAGCCTTTCGCACTATAACCTCACATATATTATTAGGGTCTGCCACCCTTAAAGAGCCTTTCGCCCTATAACCTCACAGATACTATTAGGGTCTGCCACCCTTAAAGATCCTTTCGCCCTATAACCTCGCAGACATTATTAGGGTCTTCCACCCTCCTTTCACATATATTATTAGGGTCTGCCACCCTCCTTTCATAGATATTATTATGGTCTGCCAACCTTTTACCGTCAATTCATACATACCTTACTTTTCTTTATATTTATATACATTCATACATACTCTTAATATTTTCTATATAATTCATATCTACATCATTCATATACATTCGTATATCATACATACATCATTCATAAACATTCACATATCATACACTTACCACTCAAGGTAAGTGTATTAACTAAACACATCGAGTATGCTCACAACCCCGAAAACATAACAAGAAAGTGGGGCTAGAAACTCACCTGGGTCCGATTCCATTCAGAGTTGATGGTAACTCCTTTCCTTAACTGGGTGTGGCTAGCAGTATAACAATTACATGTTTTAATTAACTAGCTCTATTCATATCATATTCCTAGCTTAATAAAACCCTCAAAGAATGAGGGTCTGGGGGCAGCAGGGTCTAGGGGCAGCAGCCCCTAGAAGGGTCCAAGGGGCAGAGCCCCTAGCTGGGTTCGAGCTTTTCTGCCATTCGATTCGATTACTTTGTCATTGGATTCGGTTACTTTTCTGCCAATTCGATTCGATTACTTAACAACTCGATTCGATTACTTTACAACTCGATTCAATTACTTTGTTGAATCAGGTTTCTCAAGAACTCGATTCATATAAGGTTTCCATTCTTATCACTTTCCAGGCTTTCTTTTAGACTTGTTTTGGCCGTCTTACATAAGAACGAGCCATGGTCTATAACGACATCGTTTTCTTGCAATATCCCGGTCCAAACTTTACCCGTTTGTCCCATTTCATTCCAAAACACCTAGTTTATGTCCTAGTTCATATTTTTCTTTCATAAAAGTGTCTGATTTGCCTTAGTATCAAATCTTAGGGCAACCAACCTTAAAAACGTTACCTTTAATCTAAAATGTACCTTTTTTGCTTACTTCTAGCTACGGTTTAGCTTCAATACGTGACTAAGGACATTTTTCTTGTTTATATGATGAAGATCTAGCATAAACCCTTCTAGGTTCGGAATCAAATATGATTCGTAAAGGATAGAGGTGTTTGTGTGTGTGTTTTTGTGTGTGTATGGAGTCTAGAAAATGGAAATGAGGGTTTTAGGATTTTTGGGAGGTTTAAGCATCCCTTATTCCATCATTTATTGTCCAAGCCCACACTCTATTATTTATTTAACTTAACTAAATAATAGCACACCCATAAGTAAATAGAATTTCTTTTATTTATTGTTTTGGTCAAAAATCTAACAAGGATAATTTAACCAAATTCGTTTCGTGAGGTTTAGTGCTAAGGTTACAATAATGAATATATGAACGAAATAGAGATGGACAACGTGATTTGTTGCGAGGAAAAATCCTTTAATCTTTATCAGATCAAAGTAAAAAGCCACGGGTGATGACAACTTGTCTATCACCCAATTTATTAATATCAAATCGGGTTACAAAGGTGCCCGTTTTCTAGTTTCAGTTAATACAATGAAAATATTAGTTATTAAGAGTCAGGTTAGTGTTGGGTTAAATAGATATGGGTTATTGACTTCGTTTATGAAGGAAAGAGGGAAAGACCATGGGCTTAAGCCCATGATCCATAATTATATAAGCCTTAATTACCCATTTAATCATTCATTTCACACATATTCCATACACCACCAAAACACACACTTAATCTCTCTCTCTCTCTAATTTCTCTCCTTTCTCTAGCCGAACCAAGATATAAAACCGATCCCGATCCAAGGTAATGATAGTATGATGTTGTATGAACTCAAATCCGTTTGATTTATTCACGAAACGATGAGCTGACACCGTTAAACCGTTGAAGTCACGGGATCCGGGTGGAATCGGGTATAAACCGAACCTAAGATGAGCTTAGGGGTCACCCTAGATCAGATCTGGATCGAACGGGATGAAAAACGATGAAAACGGTGGAAAACGGTGGAAAATGAGTGAGATCTCGTTTTTTCGGCAAAGTCGCGGTTTTTCGACGGCGGCGCCGGAAAACGGCGTACGAGGTTAATGATATGTCAGAGAATGTCTGACATTCTCTGACCTAACCCTAATCCGTTAACGGGGAGTTAACGAACTAGGGGTGATTCGTCAAGCGATTCGTTAATGGAAGCTTAAAGAACTAGGCTTAGTTCGTGTTCATGATCGTTAAGGAAAAGATTACAAACTAATTCCCAGTTCGCTATGATCATTCGTTAAAAGAGATAACGAGTTAGAAGATCCAATTCGCTACATGGACTGATTCGTTATATGGACTGGTTCGTCAAGCACCAGTTCGTTATAAGGACCAGTTCGTTAGAGGGTCCAATTCGTTACAAGGACCAGTTCTATATGATAAGTCAATTCGTTAAAGAGCTGAGTAATGAACTGAAAGTTTAATAAAATGACAGAGAAGTCCCTGGACTTAGAAAATAATGAGATAATCACATAATAACCCTTGGACTTTAATGATTTATGAAAGATACCTTTAAAGGTTAACGAGTAACGATTAACTAACCGGTAAAGGTTCAACGAAGTAAAACCGGCTTAGATACGTAAGATTAATTAAGTAAACGACAAGAAGAGCTAGAGCCGTATTTAATATATGTAATGATTATACAGTTTGTCGTGCACAACTAAAGAAGGGAATAACTATTAACGGTGAACGTAACCGCGTTCAGGTGAGTTTCTAGCCGCACTTCCTTTTTATGTTTTCGGGTCTGTGTGCATGCTCTATGTGATAGTTAATACACTTACCTTAAGTGGTAGGTGTATGCCTTGTATGATTCATGTATGATGATTGCTTGACGGTGCGTGAACGGTCTTCGGATATTGCATGTACCGCCATGTGGTAGTTAAATATATATATATATATATATATATATATATATGATGTATGAATGATGTATGTATGTTATGTTGATAGTACGTGAACGATCTCCGGATATTGCACGTAGTGTTAATGGAAGTATGTAAAGACATGTTTGGTACAGTTGCATGAAACATAGGGACCAGACCCTAATAATACCTGTGAGGATAGGGACTAGACCCTTATAATATCTGTGAGGGTGGGGACCAGACCCTAATAATATATGTGATCTTGGGACCAGACCCTAATAACATCTGTGAGGTTATAGGGCGTAAGGCTCTTTACGTAGTATGGATAGTTATGTATGTAAAGTAAAGAATGAATAATGTACACACCTTCAGGCATGTGTGCAAGTATGTGAACTGATTGTATGTTGTATGATTAACTAGAACTCACTCAGCGTCGCTGACTTTTAGTATGCACGCAGGTGAGTAAAATGAGGCAGCTCGTGTTTTGGATAAAAATCAGCTAAGGATAATGTATCCAAATCTGTAATTGTGAGGTTTATTGCTGAGATGATCACAATGATTATGTGAACAAAATAGGAATGAACACCGTGATTTGTTGCAAGGAAAAACCCCTTGATCTCGTTTAGATCAAAGGAGAAAAAACCCCGGGTGATGACAACTCGTCAATCACCAATTTATTAATCACAAAAAAGGTTACAAGTGTTTTGGAGATTACGATCAGTGTTACAATGAATGCTAGTGTGTAGAGAGAATTCTAAATTCTGCTCTAGTGTGTGAGAATACAAGTGATATCTAACGGATCGTTATCTCGATATAATAAAGAAAATACTAACTAACAATATTTCTTAATAATCCGCCACTCTTCCACAACTCCATCAACGTTCATTGACTACGTGCTGGGGGCTTCCAGTAGTGAACTTTGAGGTAGACTCAGTCATATAGTCGTTATAACTAGCTAACACATCACCATTCAAATCCAATCATTAGTAAACAAATAATACCGAGGATCCTCGATCCTTTGTAACTTGAGACATATCTCAAGGATAACTTATCCATAAGACAGTCAAGGATAATGGATCCTCGGCATAAAATTCATGCCCTAATAATAGCCCCCTAAATGGCGGGTGATAGTGTAACACAGCTGTCAAAATTCAAATCCTTGCAAATAGGAGACGATTAGACGTGTGTCAGACGGTTATTATCACTAAACTCATAAATATACGCCGTCTATATATGCGATAATTATAACCATTTTATAACCACACATCCAGCCATCACTCAGGTATCCTTATTTCTTCTTCTTTTATTTTGTTTGATCATGTCTACTGTTTCTGTATCATCTTCCTCTTCCGACCGTACCGACCCTTACGAAATCTACTCGCAAGGTATCCTTCAAGTCCCATCTTTCGAGATCTGTAGGTTCACTGATCCAGCAATTGACGACATCCGATCACATTTTTCGGCCAACATTGTTTTCCGACCTTTTGATTCCTCAGCCCGTAGCGACTGCATATCAAAAAACTGGGTTTGTGTTCCAGCCCAACCGTTCCTAATAGGCTTCAAATATCCCTTTCCTGATTTCACCCAATGTTTCTTCACCTTGACGGGAATCAGTTATATCTAGACTATGCCTAAGTTGTGGAAAGTTCTTCACATTGTAGAAAGGATAATCGAGGAAGAAGGTATTGAGTTTGGCTCGTCGGAGTTAGCTTATATGTACAACTTGGTTACCCACAGCTCCAAACATTTTGTTTTTAAATTGAAACCTCGCCAAGTGATCCCTATTTCCAAGGTTACTCTGAATGGTACCCTCTGGAGGAATCAATTTTTCTTCGTCAAACAGGATTCTATTCCGGGTGGACCTGCTCTTCCCAAAAAGTGGATCCGGAAGGGTAGGATCTAGGATCCTTAGGTTGCAACAAAAGGATACTTGATTCTTATACTGATATTTTTTCCTTTCTGATGCAGTTGAAAACTTCGCTTTACTGTCCGAGCTTCCTGGAGTTGAAGATAGAGTTAAGAAATTCTTGTCACTGGATCCTACAATCAGAACCTTTCAAGCCAAGTTTATCGAAGCTTTTCAGGAGTCAAACTCAAAGTCAAACATGTCAAGTAAGTATAATAAGTTTTAATATTGATAAAAGTAATTGTAAACTTATCTGCGAATTACTGTTTATAGGTGCTCAGACATTGACTGCATGTTCACAAAGAAGGAGACCCCGAAATCGACTCTAGTGTCTGAGCCTCTTCCAGTCACAACCCGGGCCAAGTCAGGAGCAAAGAGGAAGAAGAGCTCCAAACCAGAGAACCCCTTTGAGACCGAGAAACAACTTCTCAAGAAGCTCTTGAACGTAAGGATCCTTTATTCTATCAACCTTTATTGATCAAGTATTCACCTAAGCTTGTTCTGTTTTCTTATATAGGCTGTTAATTCTGCTCGAAGCCATCATGAGAAGATTGTTGGAGAATACGAGGAGACTCTTCCTGCGATGAGGCCCATGGCTGCTGCTAAAGATAAGGCTCTCTCCAAAATGACAAAGGAAAAGAAACATGCAAAGGATCACGCATCCACACTCGCGGTGCAAATGCAGGATGAGATCAACTGAGCTTCCAATGAGGCAAAGATCTGGGCAGCTAAATCGATTCTCCAGGCCAGAATCAAGCTGGTAACTGAATTTAACGACCCATCTTTCGACAGATCCTCATGGGACATCAACCAGTGGAAGCAAGCCTTGTCTGACTTGGGTGGAGGTGAAGACGAAGAAGAAGGTGAGATGACCGACGTGGGTGGAGCATGTACAAGTGGAGTGAAGGAAACAAAGGAGGCTGAAGAAGGAAATGAAGCAACCGCGGAGGATGAAGCAGCCGCGTAAACGGGCGATGAAGGATATAGAAGATAAGGCCTGAGCACGTTTTCTTTATTTTGTTTAATGATGTTTTTATGGACAATGGTTATGGTTTGTAATGGACAGTAGTAACTAGGGTAAAGGATCCATGATCCTTAAAACATTTTGCGGGGGTATCAAAGTTGGATGGATCCTCTGTTTGTGTGGATGAAGCCTTTGATGCCCCTGTTTTTATTTACCTGCACTTATGAACAATTAGTACCATCTACTTAACCCGGGTGGATGGTCCATCTTTTCGAATGGTGAAATTCGGGTTAAGACTTTTGTTAAATCAAGGTGACTTAATAATAATTGTTAGGCCATGAATTTTATACTGAGGATCCTTTATCCTTAACTGTCTTATAGATAGGTTATCCTTGAAATATGTATTAAGATATAAAGGGTCGACGATCCTCTGTATTACTTGTTTACTAATGATTGCGTTTAGTATGGTGATGTGTTAAACAGGTATGACGACTTTGAGACATATTTGTATCAACTATCTTCATATAGCAACTTCTAGCTGGAGCATGGATCCAGGATCCTAATTCAACATAGCTGATTATAGATGAATTCTCTAGAAGATTGATGATTAAATAACAACAACGTCTATGAGACTCATTCTTCCGCTTATCTCGCTACTGGGTGGCTATTGGCATGTGGTCAAAGGTCGTGGAGCGGCTAGGTGGGAGACTTCCGAATAGATAGGACATATTGTTATTGTTATTATCTTATTTAAATGAGATATGATGGAGTTAGGAAGACACATGTTCTTACACACACACTAGAGCAGAAATTAATACTCTCTATACACTAGCATACTCTGTAATCTCGATCATATTCTCCACCACATTTGTAATCACCTTTCGTTCTATTAATATAATCGACGGTGATAGTTTTCACCATCCGAGGGTTTTTTTTTTCCGGAGACCACGATAATCATATACTCATCGACCAAAGGTTACCTTGCTGATCATTGACTAAAGTAATCCGACCAAAGATTATCTTATTAATCCTTGACCGGAGTTATTTTACCAAAGATTACCTTGATAAGTTTTGACCGAAGTAAGACTATCTTGGTTAAGGGCTTTTTCCCTCGTGATCAAACCTTTGTGTTCACCAATATTACGTTTACGCACTTGTTATTATCAAGTTAGCACCTTACCTCACTTAATAGATTTGGATACTTGATCCTTAGCAGATTTTTGTCCAAAACAATTTGGTGTCCACAGTGGGGCAATTGGTGCTATAATCCATATTATCCTTATCATTCTCAACTTTTTCATTCCCATATCACTATCATTGGCCTCTCAATCAACCTCTGCTTCATTAACCATGCCGGCCACGGCTCCTCTCTTATAGAGGACTTTGCCACCGATTCCTCCACCAATCACGGGAATGCAACGGCCTGCTGCTGCTGGGAGCAAAACGCAACTACCAGTCTTCCAGAACTCAAGGACTGCTGCTGCTGCCCCGACAGTTAATACTTACAGTGATGTTTCATTTATGTTTTCGCAGGTTAAAGCATACATGGAGCAGCAGAACAAGACTAATCAGAGGATCCTCCGTGATATAGAGGATCTCAAGAAGAACAAGAGGCCAGCAGAGGATCTCACCCCCTGATGCCAAGGGTGCTGGATTTCACCAGTCCAGAATCCATGGCTCAGTTCTCTCAAGGATCATCTATCCTTCACCAGGGGTATATGGGTCAACAGACTCAAGGATCCTCGCTATTTCAGCCAGGATCATCTATCCTCAACAGGGGTCTATGGGTCAACAGACTCAAGGATCCTCGCTATTTCAGCCAGGATCATCTATCCTCAACAGGGGTCTATGGGTCAATAGATTCAAGGATCCTCGCTATTTCAGCCAGGATCATCTATCCTTCAACAGGGATCCATGGGTTAGCAGAAGCAAGGATCCTTATATTAAAGGCAAGGATCAGTCGTCCTTCCACAAGGATCCTATGGTACCCAACCTCAAGGATCCTTCATCCCGAATCAAGGATCCTTCTTTCCGAATCAAGGATCCTCGGCGTCCAACATCAACGATCCTCCGAAGTCCATGAAGGAGACATAATCCCCATGCAGACTATAGCCTCTAGAGGACCAACTCTTATCGCAGACTCCTCCTATCCCATCTACTCATCCGAGATGCCAACCTTCACTCAACAAAGAGGTAACTTGTACGATCCTTTATCCTTAGATGCTAACCGTGGTTCCATACAGGATGCATGTATCAACCAAGCTATGGCCAAGGAGCTAAAGAAACTCAATGATATGATATCCAGTGCGCCTATGGTCATAAGACCAATTCCTGAGACACCTGAGGAAAGCCACGGAATATCCAGATTCGCTCCGCCTATCTGTGATGTTGAAATCCCGAAGCGGTTCCAGACTTCGAATATGAAGACTTACGACGGGACCACTGATCCTGAAGAACATGTAGCACAGTATAGGGAAAGGATGGAGATCAATCCTATTCCGGAGAGACTCCAAGAAGCTTGCCTATGCAAGGGCTTTGGATCCACACTAACGGGAGCCGCTCTAAAATGGCTGCTAAGTCTTCCTCACTTTTCAATTACTTCTTTCTCTCACTTAGTTAACTTGTTTAACACTCAATTTTCCTGTAGTCGGAAATTTGAGAGGTTAACTTGTGATTTATATCGTGTTGTCCAACCTAGTAATGAATCCCTTGGGGACTTCGTCACCAGATTTGGCAAGGAAGCTCTAAAAATCCCAAATCTTGACATGACTACTGCTGTTGAAGCATTCAAGATGGGAATTCAGAAGAGCTCCCCCTTTTATGATGATTTAGTGATGACTCCATGTAGGACATTAGACGAAGTCAGAAACAGGGCATTAAGATACATCCGATTAGAAGAAGATAAAAGGATCCAGGATCGTCTTGGAGGACAAACGAAACAAGAAACTCCTGAGAAGAATAAAGGATCCTGGAATAGGAACAACAATTCAAAGCCGTACGCCAAGCCCAATAATCACAACGTGCGGGAAGTTGAATAAGGAGATGACGATGAAGACTATCCTTGCATCTCCGATTATTGTTTCTCTGTGGATACTCATGGCTTGATCTGTGCCATGAAGGATCTGGGAGAAAAAGCAAGGTTGCCCAGAAAAAATGAGAAGGTTGTTGGCTTCAAGGACAAGTCTAAGTGGTGCGCTTTCCACGAAGATTTTGGCCACGCAACAGACGAATGCATCGGCTTAAGGAGGGAAATTTGATACCTCCTGAGCAAGGGTCACTTTAAAGAACTCTTGGGAAGGAAGAAATTCAAGATCCAAGATCCTGAAGACCTTCCACAGAAAGCAACACCACCACCACCGGATGCTCATGTGATCAACTTTGTCTCCAGAGACTACGAATTATTTCAAGACTCTTGTGCCATAAGAGAAGATCCCATAGTAGAATTCGAACTGGACGACGAGAGAAGACCGCTCATCCCCACTACTCGAGTGACTGATCAGAGAATCTTCTTCAATTCAAGGGTCCAGGATCCTCATCAAGACAAGCTGGATATGCAAGCAGTTAATTTCATCTCTGGAGGATCAGACATATGTGGAACTTCTTTCTCTGCAGCAAAAAGACTCGCTAAAGAGATAAAGATGGATAATGGAGATCAACCAATCGTGTCAACAACCCTAACAACATACAAGAGAATCTTCTTCGATGAGGAAGACAAAATGAACATTCAGGATCCTCATCACGACTGTTTGATTATTACTTTATTTATCTCTAACCATTATGTACGTAGGATCCTAGTAGATGGCGGCAGCTCGGTCAACATTATCCAACATGATGTCCTTATCAAAATGAACATCCCGGATTCAGAAATCATCCCTAGAACATCGGTGCTAGTTGGTTTCAGTGGCGAAACCAAGAAGAAACTGGGGGACATCAACCTCCCAATTTATATCGAAGGGTTAAATTCATACCAAAAATTTTGTGTTATAGATAACCTTTTTTATTGTAATGTTATTTTTGGTAGGCCGTGGCTCCATGGAATGAAGGCTGTAGCCTCAACTTACCATCAGTGCATCAAGCTACCTACTCCTTGGGGAGTTGTAAAGATAGTGGGTGACCAAGAGGAGGTCAAAAACTATTATTCTTCATCAATGAAGCCAACAGCCAAGCCAACCATCGCATTGCAACTACAGCAACATCCTAGGGACGTTATGGAAGCTTGGGAGAAAGACCTTAAAGAAATATCATTGGACCCTGAGGATCCTGAAATAAAAGTGTTCCTAGGATCCAGTATCCCAAGTTTGATTGAGGAGGATAAAATATCCTTCTTAGGGCGAAGAAGATCTACTTTTGCTTTCAAGCACTCGAACATGACAGGTATTTCAAAAGAGGTAATAACTCATAAACTCGGCCTTGATTTATCTGTTAAACCTGTCCATCAGAAGCGAAGAAAATCGCTCCTGAGAGGAACAGGATCATACAAGAAGAAGTTGAAAAACTTCTTAAGGCCAGTATGATCAGAGAGGTTCAATATCCTCGATGGCTTGCTAATGTGGTCGTTTTTTCAAAAAAGAATGGAAAGTGGAGGGTATGTGTCGATTTTACTGATTTAAACAAGGTATGCCCCAAGGATCCTTTCCTATTACAACATATAGATTCCATGGTGGATGCAACGACAGGATATGAAATGCTTACCTTTATGGATGCTTCCTCTGGATTTCAACAAATTCAGATGGAACCATCTGATCAAGAGGATACAACATTCATGACTCCTACCGGCATATATTGTTATACTGCTATGCCGTTCAGACTAAGAAATGCAGGGGCAACATACCAAAGATTAGTCAACATGATGTTCAAGGATCAGTTGGGTAAGACTATGGAGGTCTACATAGATGATATGGTGGTGAAATCAAAGAAAGCTAAGGATCACCTTAGAGACCTCGAGGAAGCATTCAATATCCTCGACCAATATAACATGAAATTGAATCCATCAAAATGCCACTTTGGTGTTAAGGCTGGAAAGTTTTTGGGATATGTGGTGAATAAGAGAGGAATTGAAGCAAGCCCCGAGCAGACTGAAGCCATGCTCAATTTGAAATCTCCTGCAAACACAAAGGATGTCCAAAGGCTAACAGGAAGAATAGCTGCTCTCAACCGATTCATCTCAAGATCCTCCGAGAAATGCAAAGACATCTACGATATTCTTAGAAAGAATAACAAGTTTGAATGGACAGAAAAGCATGAGGCAACACTCAAGTCATTGAAGGATTACTTATCCTCAGCACCATCCTTAATGAAGCCTGTGGATGGAGAATCCTTGTATTTATACCTAGCAGTTTCAGGTAATGCAGTAAGTGTTGTTCTTGTTAAGGATCATGAAGGTGAACAACACCCCGTATATTATGTAAGTAAGAGTCTGTTAGATGAAGAAGCCAGGTACTCTCATCTTGAAAAACTAATTCTTGCTTTAATTATGGCTTCTACTAAATTGAGACATTATTTTGAAACTCATCCTATTATTTTGAGAACTAATTATCCTATGAAGAATGTTCTTAGAAAACCAGAGTTATCAGGTAGAATGGCCAAGTGGGATGTGAAATTAAGTGCATTTGATATCCAATATGAGCCAATAATAGCAATCAAATCTCAAGCATTAGCGGACTTTGTGGCTGATTTCACTAGTGATCTACAAAAAGAAGCTGACTTGGAGGTCCAACAACTGGAAAAGACCAAGGATCCTTGGATACTCTTCATAGATGGAGCATCCAACGTAAGAGGAACATGATTAGGGATCCTACTGAAATCGCCACAGGGAAACATAATACCCCAATCCATATCTTGTGAGTTCCAAGAAACAAACAATGAAGCAGAGTATGAGGCTCTGATCGCAGGTTTGCAATTAGCCAAAAGGATGAAGATCAGGTATCTTCAAGTTTATGTAGATTCTTTATTGATAACTAACCACTTTAATGGCTCATATGCTGTTATAGGTGAGAAACTAATGAAATATTAGATGTTGTGAAGGAGTTATCGAAATCCTTCGAAATATTTAGTATTACACAGGTACCGAGGGAAGAAAACGCTGGGGCAGACGCCTTGGCAAACTTAGCCTCATCTCTGAAGATTCCTGAGGATTTGAAAATCCCAATAATCCACATTCTCTTGCCAACGATAGGAGAGCAAGAAGTTGGAGAAATAACAAGTGATAAGCAGATTGTACTTTGGGATCCATTATCCTCGAGAAATCAAGAATCCTGGATCCTTCCGATCATAAAGTACATCCAAACAGGAGAAATTCCAACAACAGAGAATCCCAGATATTTTAAACTCAAGGTATCACAGTACATTTTATTAGATGATATACTATATAGAAAATCTCTTGCAGGTCCATATTTGAGATGCATTGAGGATCCTGAGATCAAAGAAGTACTCAAGGATTTTTGTGAAGGAGATTGCGGCAATCACACAGGTGGAAGAGCATTGTTTTCTAGAATACTTAGAACTGGATACTTCTGGCCAACAACGAAGAAGGATGCAGTGGAGTATTCAAGGAAATGTGATACTTATCAAAGACATGCAAACATCCTTCATTAGCCAGCGAAACCTTTGTATCCTATATCCTCCTCATGGCGTTTCATGAAATGGGGTATGGATATTGTAGGCAAGCTACCAAAAGCACCTGGTGGAAAAGTCATTATGCTTGCTATGACTGACTACTTCTCCAAATGGATTGAGACAGAAGCATTTGTACAAGTTCGAGAAAGGGAAGTAATATCTTTTATTAAACGAAATATTATAACTAGATTTGGTATTCCTGCGGAAATTGTTTGTGACAATGGTTCCCAGTTTATTGGGAATAGAACCACAAACTTTTGTGATAGTTGGGGCATCAAAATGATTACTTCCACTCCGGTTCATCCTCAAGCCAATGGTCAAGCAGAGTCTAGCAACAAGATCATCATCAACAATCTAAAGAAGAAGCTAGGATCCAAGAAGGGAAAATGGGCTGAAGAACTTCCTTATGTTCTTTGGGCACAGGACAACTCCAAAGAATGCAACAGGTCAAACACCCATTTCATTGGTGTTTGGATCCGAAGCGGTAATTCGCGCAAAAATGGTGGTTCCTACTGCGAGAACGGGCATCCGTGATCCTCAAGCCAATGAGGAAATCCTTCTTGATGACTTGGATACTATAGAAGAACTCAGAGACCTAGCATAGATTAGAATGGCATCTTATCAACAAAGGGTAGCTGGGGCATACAACAAAAATATTAGAATTAGAAGATTTCAAGAAGGAGATTTGGTGTTAAGGAAAGCCTTCCAAAACACAACAAATTCAGCTGATGGGAAGCTAGCGCCCAAATGGGAAGGACCTTATCAGATTGAGTCGGAAGCAGGAAAGGGGGCATATCATTTGCTCACAATGGAAGACAATAGACTACCAAGAGCATGGAATGCTATCCACCTAAAGAAGTACTTTTTCTAATCAGGATACAATATCCTGAAAGGATATATTATCCTTAAAGGATCAAGGATCCTAAAATCGGTAATATCTATCTGATTACTTATCTATTTTTTATTCTTGTTATTCTAAGGATAATATATTGATAACATTTATCTTTTCCAAGTTTTTAAGTAACAATGCAGATTTTAATAAGAGGTTCAAAGTCTAAGAGGTTGGCCACCTCTCCTTTACATATAAGGTACTTTACTATTTCCCTTGGCCTTTCCCATGATTGGATATGACCCCCGATGGTCATATACCCTAAGGTTTAAAGGTTTTCACCTTTCTCACGATCGCCAGTTGCGCACGCTATCCAACATATAGTTCGGGGCAGCGGGACCAGTACATGCTTAGTGGCTGACAATTTCGTTGTCTCCGGCTATGTGGAGGATCCTACGAATAATGGTAGACGTACCATATCCTAAGGTTTAAGGGGTTTTCACCTCTTCTCAAGGGCCATGTCGCCAGTTTAACATCTGTATTTGGCTTGTCCCCAGTTGCACGGGCTTGTCCCCAGATTACGCGGGCTTGTCCCCAGATTACACGGGCTTATCCCCAGTTGCACGGGTTTATCCCCAGATTACACGGGCTTGTCCCCAGTTGCACGGGCTTGTCCCCAGTATATTATTTGGGCTTGTCCCCAGTTTAATGGGTTTGATCCCAGTTAACTTTATGAATTATTTGCAACAGACTTACTAAGTTCTTTGTGAAGATCAAAAATCTAAGGGTCCCGGATCATAAAGCTATTCCTTCAAGGATCTTCTGGTAACTTAAGTCTATCTAGACCCTCTGGTATGATCTCTATTAATTTATGTATCATATTTGTTGCAATAATTTTGAATATTTCAATTTAGAAGGTTATTCCCTTAAACTTGTTTTACTACTAAAGATGTTTTACCCTATTTTAAGGATACTATATCCTAAAAACTTTTACCCTATTTTAAGGATACTCTATCCTAAGCAATCGTAATAGGAATCTTTTATCCTAAAAATCTTTTACTTAAGGTTATTTTGCAAAATTATCAACAATGTTAAGATTATATCTAATAAACTTTTTGAAGATAAATAACAAGTAAAAAGCCAAAATATTTATATATTAATTAAGATAAGCCCCTAGGACTTATCCAAAATTCCTAACTCGGACTTCACCATACGAAAAGATGGACACCATACGAAAAGATGGACCATCCATCCGGGTTAAGTGAAAGTTACTAATTGTTTATAAAGTACAAGGAAATTAAAAAACAGGGGCAACAAAGGCTTCATCCCCATAAACAGAGGATCCCTCCACCTTTGGCACCCAGCCAATTGTCTTACGGATCATGGATCCTTTATCCTAAATACTATTGTTTATTACAAACCATGAAAATTGTCTTTAAAAACACCATAAAAGCAAAAATAAAACGGGCTTGGGCCTTGTCTTTCGTATCCTTCATCGCCCGTTCATACGATTGTCTTCACCCCCACCGGTGCCTCTATCTCTCTTTTCTCTTTGGTCATCTTCAAAAGGGCCTTCTCTTTAGCAGCAGCCGTTGATCTCAGCACAGTGAGGGTCTTTTCATGCTCTGCGATAGTCTTCTCGTAGTGGTTTCGGGCAGAATCAATGGCCTATGAGTGAAAGCGGAATAAGATTAGGAAGATACTTGGAATAATAGAAATTGACAAAGATAAAGGATCCATACCGAAGAAAGCATGTCCAGAATATGCTTTTCGGCTTTAAAGGGATTCTCCGTGTCTGAACTCCTCTTTCTCTTGGGCCCGGACTTTGTTCGAGTTGTGATCAGGTAAGGCTTGGATATAGGGGTTGATTTCGGAGTCTTTTTCTTGGTAAGTATGCAATCAATATCCTAGAGGGAAAACTTGGAAGCAAATTTTCCTGATTTCGGAGCACCTACAAACAACAATTGACAGATAAGTTTTCAAGTTATTAATATTTTTTGTATTAAGAGTTATTATTCTTACTTGACATGACTGATTCTGAGTTTGATCTTTGAAAAGATTCAACAAACTTTGCCTGAAAGGTCCTAATTGCAGGATCCAGTGACAGAAACCTCTTCACTCTATTTTCAACTCCCGGAAGTTCAGCCAACAGTTCGAAAATTTCAACTGCACAAGTGAGAAAAGTTATTAGCATAAGAATAAAATATCCTGCCTTGGTTACCTAAGGATCCTGGATCCTACCCTTTGGTATCCACTTTTTGGGAAGATTAGTTCCACCCGGAATAGAATCTCGTCTTACGAAGAAAAATTGGTTTTTCCAAAGGGTACTATTATGGGTGACTTTGGAAATGGGATTTTCTTGGTGAGGTTTAGATTTAAAGATAAAGAGTTGGGAACCGTGGGTAACAATATTGTATTGATATGCTAATTCTGCTAAGCCAAACTTGACTCCTTCTTCTACGATTATCCTTTCTATGGTATGAAGGACTCTCCATAACATTGGCGTAGCCTGGATATAAAAAATTCCTGCTAAATTGAAGAACCTTTGAGTGAAACTAGGGAAAGGATACTTATAACCAATGAGAAACGGTTGGGCCGGAAAGCAAGCCCATTTTTTCGAAATGCTATCACTATGAGCTGCATGATCAAAGGGTCGAAAAACTGTGTCGGCTGGGAAATATGACCGGATTTAATCGATATCCGAATATGTGAATTTACAAGTTTTGGAAGAGGGTGATTGAAGGAGATTTTTTGAATAAAGGTCGTCAGGATGAAAAAAAGAAGAGGAAGAAGATGTAGAAGCAGTTAACATGTCGAAGGAAGATTAACAAAAAGAAAGAGAGATACCTGAATGACGCTTGGATATGTGATTATAAGAATATTATAGTTATCACATATATAGGCGGCGCGTAATTATGGTTTGTGGATAATAAATCGCCTGACACACGTCTAATCACCTTCCGTTTTGCAGGATTTTGAATTTTAAAATGACAGCTGTTTAGCACAATCACCCGCCATTTTGGGGGCAATTGTTAGGCCATGAATTTTATACTGAGGATCCTTTATCCTTAACTGTCTTATGGATATGTTATCCTTGAAATATGTATCAGGATATAAAGGATCGACGATCCTCGGTATTACTTGTTTACTAACGATTGCGTTTAGTATGGTGATGTGTTAAACAGGTATGACGACTTTGAGACGTATTTGTATCAACTATTCATATAGCAACTTCTAGCTGGAGCATGGATCCATGATCCTAATTCAACATAGCTGATTATAGATGAATTCTCAAGAAGATTGATGATTAAATAACAGCA